>NW_009725455.1:9882-46093 GCF_000703405.1 Apaloderma vittatum
TCTAACCCTCTCTTACCCTCCAAATGGGAAGGAAAAAGGAATGAGGCAGAGAGGCTTATGGATTAGAAAAGAAAAATTGAAACAGCTTTAATGAAACAATAATGGAAATAATAGTGAAATTATAAAAATAAAGAACTATATACAACCATAGATAAGCTCAATATAGAATTTGACTTTTCCCCCCCTGCCCGCGACAGCAATCCCCACTGATTCTGCAGAGCAGCCAGCACCAGGGAAGCCCTGGGCTCAGCGGTGGCAGGGAGCTGGATTTGGGAACTCAGGATCCGGATCAACAGCAGGAGATTGGACAGAGTCCTTCCTGGACACCGGCCATTGCAGGAAAAAAAAGGCAGAAACTCTCATGATCACTCAATTTATACTAAATATGATGTATATGGGATGGAATACTCTTGTTGGTCACCTGTCCTGTCTTACTTCCCGGAGGTGCAACCTTTTATTTATTTGTGACCTCTCTTACTACCCCCACCACAAGAGCCATCAGGGGCCTTGGTCACTGTAGGAATAAGTATCAGCAAGAGCCTTTCTGCATCCCAGTCCCAGGCAGTAACTGTAAACATCAGGTGTTATCACTGCCAGTAGCACACACTGTCTGCAAAAACATGCTGCTGACTTCAGAAAGTGCAGCCTTTTAGAAGAGACTAAACTGGAAAGTAAAAATCCCTAAACAGAACTGGGTTTTTTAGCTAAAACCTGGACACAGGGTTTGTGTGAGCAATTGTTCCAGCAAGACTTGCAGCCGAACCCTCACTTGTACGAGTGTGAACTGGGAAGTGCCTTATAAACGGGGATAGCTCTGTGACCGCTTGTGGTTATCTGAACTTAGCCCATGTATTTAAGACACTTGTAAATGTCTTTCACAATGAGTCTGCTTCTAGCTGGATCAGTTCTCATTTGTGGTATTCAGGCTTAATGTGAAAAAGTTATTGGCCAAAGAAAGCAAACGGTAGTGGTCAATTTTTAAATTCAAGTGTCAAAGCGTAATATTAATGTACACTCTCTGTAAGATTAGCTGAAATAATGACATAACTTCCACAATGCTCTTGCATCTTTCTGCCAAAGTTTAAGTATGAAGACTAGTTGATCAAATGATTTGTTTCCTGTAAATTTGGATAAAAATGGTAGTAGTTACTTTTAATAGTATAAGCCTTTCTTAGGTTATCTGCTGCCTGGGCTTTCAGCTCAGGTAGGCTTTTTTTTTGTTTTCATTTCCAGGTATGTTCTTCCAGATTTTTGGCTCTGGTGAAGGGCCTATCCCCATTTTTTTTTTTCAAAATTACAGGAAACTGTTATGGGAATAAAGTAATACAACTGCCACTCTCGTGGAAGATCACTACCATATCTTAATAAAACCAAAATTACCATTTTGGTTTTCTCGAGAAATGGCTAGAAGTATTAAGAGAATTGTAGATGGGCTTGACTAACTAAAGCATTCAGACTCTTATAAGTTCACAAAACACCCCATGTCTGTTACGTAGGAAAAGAATTAATATATTGTGACGTGAACAGCATAATTCATGAGGTGTTTTTAAACACGTCAGAAGTCTTTAAATTTAAAAAGTATTAAGTATTTAGAAGTGCCGTTGTATTTTTCATCCCAGAATACTTTTCTTCTCCAGTCAGAACTTCTGTAAATGTATATGCATGCTTTTTTCTGTCTCTGTGTAGCAAAAAAGGTGTATAGCACACTGAACATCTATAAAATACTATTGCTGTTGGCTCTGTGAAAAGGGAAAAATATTCAAAAGTGACTTGGAAGAAAAGAATGGAAAGGGACCTCGTTTTCAGGCCTGGGGAACTGCAAAACACTTTTGAGCTGCTGGAAGAAAAAAAGAAAAAAGGCTTTGTTTATACTAGTAGATCGTAACTAGAAGCTATAGTGGATGCAGAAATAAAATGGATTTAGCCAGTGTTGTGTAACTTTGATCATCATCATGGTTTGTTTTGCATTTCCTTTGTGCTGTCCCACCAGGCTGTCTTTGAATCAGCTTTGTTGTCATCATGTCATCCACACGTGCAGCCTCTGAAACCGCTGTTCTTCCGTCCTATCTGGAACCTTGCAAGTGCTGTATTTTCATTAACTCCCTCAAGCGTTTTTCTACCCTCTTTTTGTATGGAACATCACTTTGGAGTAAATCGGTATTTACTGTCACCTCTTTTCTAAAGTCTCTCCCATGCAGATTATGGCATTAGGGTAACAGTTGATTTACGACTTATTTTCATCTCTCGTTGATCTTTCTCCTTCCTTCCCACAGCTTGTCCTGTTAACACAGAGCAGATCTGCCCTTGCTTGCACCACTGCTCTTTTTCCCTCGAGCTTCCTGCTTAGAATCCTTTTCTGTGCTTGATCTTCTGACCTGCAGACCAGGCTGATAAAAGCACTATCTCTTTGCTTCGCTGTTCTTTTTGCTGCCTCAGCTGGTTCTGCAGCACTGGTGAATGATGGCTGTGAATTTTCGGGTGTTTGTGTTACTGCCTGCTCCAAACTTAAGATTGTTTTATTAATTTAGAGGGAATTCTTCATCCAGTATATTATTCAAATAAATGCTATGATGAATGGAGAGTGAGCATTCTAACTGGTTATAGAATCAATGCACATTTTGAAAGGTATGCAATTAAAAGTTAAACTTGCAAAGGTGGCCAGTAGTCCTTTTGCTCCTTCTGTGCTACGGCTTTTACCCCAGATAGGTGGTATCTGGCAGCCTATCCGTTACATGCAGCTGACAGAAGTTTCGTGGATCTTGTAGTACCACAGGCAAAAGCTCGCTGTCGGTCCGCGGCTCGCGGGCTGTGTTTTTGGGCAGTCTACCTGAAGCTGCAGATGTCTTGAACCAAATGCCCTGTTTTATGCAGGGAAGTGTAGGTAGCTGAACCACAGAAGTGCACTGTGTCTTAAGATGTCTGCTGCGGGGAGCGCAGCCAACATATGTAGTAGAGAGTTTAAATGGTTGTAAAGCTGCCAACAGTAGGTAGAAGGTGGGATAAGAGAATGATTTGTACCAATAGTGTGAGATTAATACCCTGCACTTGCATAGCACCTTTCATTTGAGGATCTTGGCACACTTTATGATCAGTTAATTGCCTCATAACCTCTCTGTGAGGTAAACTGTCACTAGTTTACAGTTAAAGAAACTGATGCATAGAAGAATTTAAGAAACTTGTTTGAGATGCCTGGGTAGTTGTGGGAGAAAAGTGTGAAGTTCTGGCTTGTGTGAATTTTGGAACGTCTAACATAGCAGCACTTAAATTTCCCTAAACAAAAGGCATTAAAATGTGATTCTCACTGTCTTGCTCTTTCAGCTCTTCAGTTGTGTGGGTTCCTTTCCTGTGTTGTTTTGTTTTTTTCTTTTCCCCTGTGGTCCTTTGAACCGTGGTCTTACAGGTGGCAGCTGTAGGAAACTGTTGGAAAGGGAAACGAAGTGCTCTTTTAACTGTGAGTTATAAGCACTGCAACTTGTCTGTCTCTCTTAGACGCTAAAGAGCAGCGTTTTCCTGTGCAAAGAACTGAAATCTTTTGACTTTCTTCCCATTCTCCTCAACGTACAGCTTGTTTAAAGCTTCTTCCTGCATTCCCTATATTTCTTGTTGCTTAGAGAAATCAGACCAGTAATCCTGTAGTGCCTGGGTTACCGTGTTCGTTCGCTCAATGTGTGCTTGGCTAGGGACAGCCTAGCAGTGCTAGGGGAGCTGGACACTGCTAACTAGTAGTGCTTATGTTAAGGATTGTGTCTGTTAGAACTTATAAGCATTAAATAAAATTGCATTTGGGTTTCAGCATGTAAACACACCCCTATGTGGCCTGAAGAAAACTTTCACACTTTATTCGTAGCTCGCCTTTTGTGATATTAGGAGTAAAATAGTCAGAGCTATCTTTTTGATTGTTTTAACCGCATCTGTATAAAATTGCTGCTTGTCTATAGTGGTTCTAAAGACAAGAGTAAGTAGAAATTAATCTATGCCAGGAAAGGATACACTGAGTATTTGCTTGAAGAGGTGTTAGAATATGAAATTAAATTTATCTTTTAAGGAAACAGTGCTACAGTGTGCATTCTTCATAGTAGTATATATAAAAAACTATCTTTAGAAAGGTGACTGAGAGTAGTAATTCTTAAGATAGAAAAGTACTTCAGAATTTTTTTTTTAACTACTATAATTTATATTCCATTTTGAAGTACACATGGATAAAAATGGACACTGCATACACCCCCCCCAACTTCATGAAACGTGATTGTCTTATGATATGTACCAGTTCTTGTTAGTAGTGACTTTCTTCTGGTTTTAGGGCACCGGGCAGTAGGAGGTGGTGTAAGAAAGCTCGTATTAGCCATGTGCACAATGAGTAAAACACATTTTTTGACCTATGCTTTGGAGAAGAAAAAGAAAAAAAGTAAACAGGACTTCTACTTAAGATAGTGCAGACTTGACAGACTGATAACTGGTTTTAATCTTTCGTTTCAGCTGCTGTTGCCTCACAATATGAAGTATTTTTTCTTCTGCTTCTTACTAGGCAATAATGCATCTCACACTGCAAGGCAAAGTCATAAGGTCAAGTATTAAAGATAAACAAAATTTTTGTTATTTACATGTATTTTTACATCAAACCTGTTTGTTTCACTTTTCTTATCAGCAGTACTGTTTAGTACTTCTTCCTTAAAATAAGAACTAGAGCTGAAGATAATTTAACTAGTTTCCTGAAGAGAGATCTTTTGAACCAGATACGTACAAAGCTTGTCTTTGTTACAGGAGACAATTTTAGAAGGTGTAAGGATGACTGTTTTGATGGGAAAGGTAATGGGTTGTTTCCAGGGAGAAAATGTAGCAGCTTTTAAGTTCAAAAAACGAGTGTTTTGGAGCTAGTTGCATCTTCTGCTGCTGTTTTTTTAAGATGGTGCTTTTACTCCTGTAGTGTATTGCCTACATGTAATAGTAAGCAGCTCACTCTAGCTTATCACCCTAACTCCAAGAAAGTTAAGTAGGATCACGTTAGTTATGTTACAGATTTCAGAGGTTCATACTGGTAAGTGTTCAAACTTGCACCGTAGGTGGCTGAGCAGAATTAATCCCTTGCCCTGCGAGCATACCTGCAAACCTTCTGACCATGTCTGTTTTCCTCTGGGGTTTAATGGCGCTTGTTCAGCATCTGGGATGTAATTAAAGAGCAGGTGTCATGGAAGTACCTGTTGCTGTAGCCTCGGTAAAATTATGGTCATCTTGACGGAAAACAAACACTTTTGAGGTCTTCTGTGTAGTGCAAAATGTGGGATGCTGTGGGGTTTTTTATTCATTTACGTGGTCCTTCTGTGCGAGGTTTCTCTCCCGACTGACTTGCATGCCTTTCTGGTACTGATGCATCACCCATTTTCGGTGCTCAGTTAATTTGTCACACAGAAGATAACTGACTCTGCTGGCCATAAAATTTGTTTTATTGCCAATACATTTAAACACTTCTGATTAACTTTTATTGGGGTCATTTTATTAAATTTGATGCCTGCAAGGATCATGCTGAGGTAAAGATTGCTACTTCAGATGCCATAAATTTTATTAAATTGTTATCTTTGAGCGCAGTGGTTCTTTGTGCCTGGCCTGGACAACAAGTTTATCTGGAAGGTGGCAAAATAACATGTTTCCAGCTTTTAAATTGGTATCATGCTAAGTAGTAGGGCCTCCCAAATGCTTTATGCAATTATTTTTAAAAGAGGCAGAAATATGAAGAGACTTCTTTAAAAAACTTAGATGGCTCATTTGAAGGACAGTTTTATTTGCTTTGCCTCTTCTACAAGCGAGTTCACAAAATAGTAATACCTAAAAAAAGTGCTCCTCATTGCAGGTAATTTTATTGTCTTTACAGAAAATAATTCAACTGACCTATTTGAAACACGTCTTTGCTGTTTCCCTTCACAGTGGGCTGGAAATGAAGTTTTTAGTATTTAATGATTCAGCCCTGGAGGAGATTTTTTTTTTTTTTTTAAACTGAACTGGTTACTCTTAGTGCAAGTTAATTAGATTTTACTCCTGAGAAGAGTAAGACCGTAGTAGTGTCACTGCAGCTCTATATTCATTTGAAGGTTACATTATATTAATCTATACTTGAAAAATAAATACATTTTCATTATTTAAGGAGCATTGCTGTTAGAGGTAAATGTTCTTATTTTTATTGATAATAAATAATTTTTATATAATGTAATAGAAGTAATATGATTCTGTATCATGAAGACTTTATGTGGTAATTAATTGATATCATAGCAGTCAAATAGAATTACAAGACTGTTCTGCTGTGGAATAGAGATGTCCCAAGCAGTTACATGCTGAGACTTAAATAGTCCAAGTAGATTATTAATTTGAAGGAGTATATTGGCTACTACGTAATCTTTATCTACAATTTATACTGGCAAAAAAGTTGTCTTTAGTCGTATTTTGGAGAAAACTTGAGATGAATTAGCTGCCATCCCCAGCAGTAAATGGAAAGGCAAAGAAGGATTGGCAAAACAGCAGAAAGTAATGCTTAAGAGAAATGCAGAAGATGAAAGCTTACTGTTTTTATATTTACAAGATGGTAGTTTACTATTTCTGTATTTACTCAGAGTTGCATAAGTAAAAGGACAAAGTTTACGCTTTGTTTCCTGCTGGACAGTGGAAAGAAATATGGGCATTAAATTGGCTAAGAAAGAGGGAAGAATTTATAGATGAAGGAATAATATATTTACAGTGGTGTGAGTTGTAATCTGGTGTTACTGGGAGTGAAATGGTCATGAGAAGTAGAAGTTATAAGGCAAAGTATTGGCCTTTCTTTTCAAGCATAGTCTTTCTTTTCATAAAGATAAAGCTAAAATGGGTAAGTTTGTTTCCTACATTGTAAAAATTGAAGGATTTGATTTAACACATAAACCCAGCATTTGAGAAATGTGATGAATTGTGTGCTAAGTGATTATTTTACCTCCATGAGAGACCCTGAGGACCAGCAAGTTTTTGACACTGAGGGAAATGTGTAATTCTTTAAAATAACTCTTGCTGCTAACCTAAGTATAGAGAGAGCTTTCGTATGGAAATCTAATACATACATTCCCTTAGTCCTGCCAGAAATGCAGATATGGTTTCACGTAGGCTTTTCCATGGCTCCTAGTAACACAGTTGCTGAACATTTGACAACAATGAATGTATTTCACCATAAAATGGTAATAATCTGTGCTTTGGATGAGCAGTGTTTTGCCTTGTGTTACCTAATCTGATTTTCAGTTCTTCAGTTACATAAGAAGTACAAAATAAAAATGTGGGCATCTGTTCTAGAACATTTAGTGATTTCTTTTTTAATAGTAATTTTAATTTTCAGTTTGTGTCGTCTGTTTAAAAATAATTTTTTTTTTATTTCTCAGACTTTCATGGACTAATTCTCTCCCTTTATATTAAACAATGGCTTTCCTTTTTTAAAAAATTAAGGAAATAGCTGTGAAATGTATTAAGTATTTCTTCATGTGATGAGCTAAACTATACCAGCCCCTTCCCTTTTTTCTTCAGAGGAAGATGCTTTGTATGCTTTAAAAAAATTGTTAAAAAAACTTTTGTCATTGCTTGCTCCATCGTGGTAGCCTGTGTTTCATGATGTCATGATAAACGCATATAAGTTACTGACGCAAAATCTTAGTATACCATGTAGATGTTACGGAAGGTGATCTGTCTGCATACTAGGAGAGATATTTGCTTCTGTTCAACAAAACCAGATTATTTTCTTAAGCAAATGAACTGTTTATACAAAATACTGTCACTTCAAGATACATATGAAGTTAATGACTAGATGAGTCTGAGGTGCCATCAGATGGTGGTATTTGTTTTTGGCACTCCATACTTACTAGTATTCTGATGTTTTATGCCAGATCTCATTTTAAATGTAATTTATCTGAAAACTGGGCATGTAAATAGTGCTCTTCCTCCCCTCCCCACAGCAGGAAAATACTTTAAAAAAATTTTATCCGAGATATTTAACCATGTCATTGTAAAACTAACTGGAGAAAAAGACCTGAAGAGATGTGAAAGTCACAGATTTTGAAGTTTGCTGTGTCTTCTGCTTTTTGTAGGAATATTTTTTCTTATCCTTTTTATTTCAAATAAAAGGCCAATGGTGTGCAGTCAGTGATGAATTATTTCTCTGTTTCTGGACTAAAAACCTGTGTCACAGGTGTTGAGAATCCCAGTTCCGTTAACAGCTGGGTCAAGGTGCCGCATGTTTTAATCCTCTACATTTTATGTATTAGCTCTATCACAGTCTGCAATGCTCCAACTGTGTTTATAGCTATCTGTATGCCTGGTGTGTTTTCCATATTTTCCACCCACCCACAAGGAAGAAGAAAATAAATTGCAGTAAATTACTGTAGCTGGATGGCCTTCATGGAAGTTGAAAAAGAAAGACAGACAGGTGCCTTGCAAATAGGTTACTTCACTGCTATTAGAAGACAGTGGACAATATTATAACCAGCTAGAAGGAAAATGGATTGTAAGTCTTTCCAAAGTAAATAACGCTTTTGGTCCTTACTGTGGTACTGAAGTGGGGCAGGGGGGAAGTAAAATCTTTAGAAATATTTTAACATGTTGTTTTTCTAAGTGTAATTAATTAATGTCTCCTGAGTTTTGGTTTTTTTTTCATGTAATTAGTACAAGTCAATTATGGCTCATGAAAAAGAAAAAATAGCAACCAACCGATTTTTAGTTATTTTGTATAAAATTCCATGAAAGATGATGAACAGTTCTGGCAACTGCACTATTGCTTGTAGTGGACAGATTGAGGCAGGATTTTTAAGCATTTCTTTAGAACAAGACGGCTACCTACCCTGTTCTGAAAATTTTACTAGTCGTGGATAATTGAGGGAAATGACACTGACAAATCCAGTTAACGCTGGTCTGGTCACACTCCATGCTTCATGCTCTGGGCAGAAGGAATCCCAGGCCTCAGTGCTGGGGCCACTCCTGATTAATATCTTTATGAGGGATCTTAACGAGGAGCCTGAGAAGACCCTCAGTAAGTTTGCAGATGACACCAGGTTAGGTGGGAGTGTTGGTCTGCTGGCGGGTAGGGAAGCTCTACAGAGGGACCTGGACAGGCTGGGTCGATGAGCTGGGGCCAGTTGTATGAACTGCATGAAGGCGAAGTGCCTAATCCTGCACTTGGGTCACAACGGCCGCCAGCAACACCACAGGCTTGGGGAGGAGTGACTGGAGAGCTGCCCGGCAGAAAAGGACCTGGGGATGCTGGTGGAGGCAACCTGAACATGAGCCAGCAGTGTGCCCAGGTGGCCAAAAGACCAACGGCATCCTGGCCTGTGTCAGGAATAGCATGGCCAGCAGGAGTAGGGCAATGATTGTACCGCCTGTACTGGGCACTAGTGAGGCCGCATCTTGAATCCTGTGTTCAGTTTTGGGCCTGTCACAACAAGAAAGATGTTGAGGTGCTGGAGCACATCCAGAGAAGGGCAATGAAGCTGGTGAAGGGTCTGGAGAACAAGTCTCATGAGGAACAGCTGAGGGAACTGGGGTTGTTAAGCCTGGAGAAGAGGAGGCCAAGGGGAGACCTTGCCACTCTCAACAACTACCTGAAAGGAGGTTGTGAAGAGGCAGGCATCAGTCTCTTCTCACAAGTAAGAACCAATAGGACAAGAAGAAATGGCCTCAAGTTAAACTTGTACACTTAAAGACTTATAAAAGACTAGAAGAGGCTGCCCAGGGAAGTGGTTGAATTGCCATCTTTGGATGTGTTCAGAAGCCATCAAGATGTGATGCTCAGGCACATAGTTTAGTAGTGGGCCTGGTAGTTAGACAGTGGTTGGACTTAATGGTCTTAGAGATGTTTTTCAACCAAAACAATTCTATGATTTAATGTTTTCTGACTTCTTTTTTTGGCTTTGTTAAATTACATGCAAGTAGCACGTAGGTTTTTCTTGTACTTCTAGACTTTTGGGTGTCTTGGTAGCTGCTGTGGACGTGGTGGACAGTTGCACACAAAGGGAGCAGTTTACAAAGGTGAAGGAGGGATGGGTAGTAGCTTGTGAATGTCCCTTGTCAATATTTGAGGCCAAATTTATTGAGAGAGACTTCCCTTGGTTTGCTTTTAGTTTTTGAGAAGGAGAAGCTCAAAAATCTCAGCTGACATTTCATCACACAATGACAAGGTGAGTATCTGTGATCTGGCAATAATAGTGGCACATCACTGAATGGAATTAAGGAACAAATGGTAAAAGTAAATATTTAAAGCAATGCATAACTATGTTGAAAGTATTTACTGAAGGAGACGATAATTTTTCATTCCAAGTTTGTAAGGCAGCACTATGTTACCCCCTCAGACAAACATGCAAGTGAAGGGAGGTAAGATGGGATATCTTGTATTTTACTGGAAACAGGAATTACTTTTCAAGGTATAACATACTTTCAGTGTAACACCATTTGTTTTAAAATAAGGTATAGCCTTCAATCATACTTTTCCTCTGCTTTACCTAACATGTTTGAGGTTTTTTTTTTTTTTTTTTTTTTTTTGCAAAACCTCTCAAGCTCTTTGTTTAAGCACAATTTAAACTGTAATTGCACTTAATGGTCTGGTGAGAAGGAGGGGACTCTATCTGTGGAATGTTTTTTTTTTTAGTTGTATACTGAAACAGTTTTTAAAAAATATTCTGCTGTTCGTGTCCTTTTGGTATCACAGCCTTCCTAATATCCACCTTAATGAACTGTCTCTATTTGAACACTGGCATGCTTTCTCTGATGTTTCTTATATGCCTAAAAGCTGGGTGTCTCAGAGGATTTTTAGACTCATTCATAAGGTGCTCACTAATTTTTCATGGAATTCAGTCTTTTTTCTGTAAATGACATTTAAGTGACTCAGGAGTTGTAAAGGAGTCCCTCAGTTCCTAAGCGTGTAGGAAACTGTCCTCCTCCCTGCAACATCCGTTCAGTGGTGAAGCAGTTAAAAACCACACTGGAAAGATGGGCCCGGAGGGGTTGCTGTATGTTTTCTGTATGTTTTCTTATTTGCAGTAAGATACTTGTCAGATAAAGTGTGGTCACGTTGCATTTGTGCGATGCACCAACTGCCGTGTTTCCCTTGTTGGAAGTGTCACCAACTTGAGCATGGGTGTTAAAATAGACCTGATAAATTAATAGACTTTTATTGAGCTTTCTTAAGCATCCTGACAGAGGAGTGATTTCTCAAAGAATAGTGAGAAGGATTTGCAGCTGGGTTTGGACAGCTCTTCATAAGCAAAAAGGATAGTGTTTGTGCTTTTCTTCCTGAGTTGAAAAACCGCAAAAAGATGATGGGAATGGGATGTTAGAATAACAAAAAGGAAGTGAGCCTTTCTTTCGGTATTGAATGAAAATTTTCATGCAGAAAAGGCATGGAAAGGCAGATAAAAGCCTTAAGAGTGGAGAGAACAGCTTACATTTGGTGTAACTATGACACCTCTTTCCTTCCACTCCAATCTTCTCCATACTGTATTGGAGTGTATTAAAACAGTTGTGCAGGAGCACTGTGTGCATCAGCATTGTAAACTGATATAACAAAATTATTGTTATGCTTGTCAAAGCCAAAGGAAAGCCAACATCAGATTTATAATCAAGCAAATATCAAGAGATTGGATAATTTAATTGGCTACTTGTCATTCCTGTACCTATGTTTTAAGTTGTGATTGACTTCTCTTAAGGATGAGTCTGGGATGGAACTTGAAAGGATCCCAAAGTGCTGAATATAAGCAATAAATCTAGTGAGCTTCATACATCCATAAAAGCAGATGTATTGCAAGGTGGGACTTCTCATGTAAAGTAAAACCTTCTTGGATTGACAAGAAAATGAACCATAAGGATGTCAAACTAAGGAAAAAGGACAGCTGGGAAGAAGAAGATGATCTACAGGCTAGTTTTTATCAGCTGTCCTGTTTAGAAAGGAAATTGAGAAGTTCTGATAAATGGGGCAAAGGTGATTCAGACTGTTGGTATAAAACCTGAGCTGGTGAATTAGCGTTCGTTCAATAGGAAGATGCTCAAAGATGTCACTCCTTTAGAAAGGGCATGGAGGTGTGAGCTGGGGCTGTGGGAAAACTCATGCTTTTGTGATCTAATCTGAAAGGCCAAACTCGGGCTGAGGGCTTGATCCTGCATTTGCTGCAAAATTAAACATATGCTTCCATCCTTTTAATTGTTCTGCTATTTTACTGATCTATGAAGAATAGAAATCTCTATTCCCTCTCTTTCTCATTAGAAATGCAGTTCACAGTTGGAGTTTTAATAATATTCTTTGTGATTCATCTTGTCTGTATGGAGTTCTGCAGAGGGGAAGACATTTTCTTTGATAGTTCCTGTCTTGACTTGTTTCATGTTAGTTTTTAATTGGTCGTAGAGTGAAATACAATATGTATCATTATTTGCTCTTTATAATTTGGTCCTGCTTGACCTGCCGACAGCACCACAAAGCTCGAGGGGGGGAGTTGTTTGCATGCTCTGTGGGATGGGGAGGACGCAGAATGACTTAAAGCAAGATATGTCAACGTTTCCAAGCCCTGTAACTCAGCAGTACAACTATTTCCTAATAATTTAATTTTGCATAAAAACATTCAAATCAGTAAATCTTACTCTAAGCAGCTAGGAAACCTTGGGTATTAATGCAGTCTTCTCTTGCATATTTTTCTATTTCGATTTGGTTTGGAGCTTTCCTTTTTCATTAGAGTACTTTATTCAGGCATGCTACCCCCAAAATACTTGTTTTAGTTGACAAAACAAATACTTACCCTTTACACGTCTTTTTTAAAGAAGACTTTTATTCTTTTGGAATTCTAACACTTTATCCTTCGCTGTGTAAATCCTGTATCCATATGTAGGGCCTTCTGGGTATGGATTTGTCCTACTTGCCATTCTAAACCTTAGTGAATTAAAGCTTCGGGTTAACGTCACAGGCCTCTTGCTTTGAGTTTTGCAGGTTTTTTTGCAGTTTCTTATATGTGAAACACAAAGTAAGGATGCACATGTGTGTTACTTGATAAGTTCTGTAGATTCTGGATGACTTTAAATCTTTCTTGTGTTTCTCCTAGTTAGCTCTAGCTCTTGTTGGGGCACACATTACTAGGAGCAGACCATTTAATTGCACTGCCATTCCTGAAGCAAATGATAGTTATTATAGGGAGACCTTTGTAGGTAGTGTTTAATTTAAATATGTGCTTACAGCAGTCTCCTGGCTGTTAAATTTTGTAATTCAAGCATCTGTCATTCAGAGCTCACTCCCTGGCAAAGCAAATCTTGAGTAACAGAGGCATTTATATTGTGGCGTGGAACCATTAGTGTATTGATTAAGTTGGATGCTTTCAAGAATGGTAAATTAACTGTAACGTGTAATTTACCCCTTCTTTGTTCTTTTAGTAAGACAATTTTTTTGAATGATGTGTAACAACAAAAAAGAAAATTGATTGTGTGTTTCTGGTTACGATACTGTTCACTCTAGAAGGAGTGATTTGTTGTCTGCAGGTGACCTTTCATAATACGTGTAATCTTAACCTAACAGCCAGGGAACGGGAGGGGTCCCGGCTGTTCCTCTGTGTGCTTGGCTGCGTGTTCCTGCCTCCTCCCTTGGGTAGGATCTACTGATTGCATGGCCACAAAGCGAGTCAGATTCATTTGTTGATCCACTGGAGAGTGAATCCAACAAGTTGATACAGCTCATGTGGCTGGAGGAAGGAGGAGGATTGAGTAGGGACTACTCATTTCAGCAGCAGGTCAAGGTAAAGGATTATTGAGTGTAACATGAAACATGTAATTAATAGTCCCATCTTTGTTGTCTGCTAACACAGCAGAGAATTTATTTTATCATAAAAATGATCAAGAGCTGTAAACATTATTGTGGTGACTTGTTTTACTCTTAACTAGATATCTAGGTAAAACGTCAGATACAGTAATTCTGAATTAAGCCTGAGCAAAATATCTGTATCACAGGTACAGACTTCTCAAATTGTGTAGAAAAGCTGAGCAAATGTTGGGTTTCTTGTTAGGGGGAGAACTAAATTTGAGCTCACAAAGACAGGATAGCTGAGTATTTATCTTGAAATGATACTTTGCTTGAGATTCATCCAAACTGCTGTACATGGACAAGGTAATGTAAATAGATAATGAGTTATAGACCCTGGCATACGCAGTTCATAGGAATATCCATGTCAAATGGTTGTTGGTTTGGTTTTTCTTTTTTTCCTCACAGCTTGTTTGAATTATGAAAATCTTTTGCGTCATACTTGTCTTCGAAGTATTTTGAAGTTACGTTGCAAGGTAGACTATTTGCAAGAGTTATCTGGAACAGAAGTTGAAGCTTACTTACTTTTTCTTAAAACTGAACAAATGCAAGTGGCCTCCTGCCTCTTCGTTTTCAGTGTTTCAAGGTGGTCCCTTTCTTCATCCATTCTTCTGGAACTTTTCATCACTTTTCTGCAGGTTATCAAGGAGCAGGACACATAGCTATTATCAACAAGTAATAATTTGGTGTGCTTAGTATTGCAATTCTGTTTCTGCATGCTAGATTCTTGGTATCGTGCATGATTTATGTCATGACACTTCTCACTTAACCACATTTTCCATGGCCAGTTCTTAATCTCTGCTTTCCCTAGTTGACCACATTATTCATCATCATCTCCTGCATTTATCTCATTAAGTAGATATAAAACTTTTTAAATTTTTATAATAAAGGCTGTTGTGCAAAGGTAGGTGGGAGAAAAGGGCCTTGTTCTGTGAGAGTTCTCTGCAACACAGTTTGTGTTAACGTGTGGCCTATTTGGTGGAAGAGTTTCAGTGTTCCTGTGATGGCCTTATATGTTTTAATCGCTTTCAGTTCTACTATGAAATTTTTATCCAGGAAAAATAAGTTTGGATCTGGATCTCACTTCTTCTTCTTCTGACTAACCAAATGCGCACCAGGGTATTTATTCTTCTGAATTTTGTCCCAGGTTTGATGTTAGAATTGTTTAGTGACCAAATTCTGTTTCCACTGTCAGTAATGTTCCTACCATTTATGACACTGTGTAAAATCCAGTCCCTCTTTCATCAGTACTAATGGAAGTGAATGATAGTATGAGGTGATGGAAACATTTTATTTCCTAAACACTTCTCAGTTTGCTGTTGATTTCGGTTGCTCTGGAGGACTGATCTTTCACAGCTGTTGCAAAATATAAGTGGGTTTTTTCCCTGCTGTGCAGATATCTGCCTTTTTCTAAACTCTCCGTGGCACAAAAGGGTCTTTTGAAAATGTCACAAATACAAAGTAATTTATGTTGGCATTAAATGTAAACATTTTGCTTTCATTGTTTATGGAAGAAATTGAAAGTTTAGGAGTGAATGGGTAAAAAAAGATAAATATTGAGCAACCTTCTTTCAGAAACCGGAATGCGCATTACACATAGTTTATTCCTTAGGAAATATCTTGCATTCGGTTTTATCAGTTACTACTTGAAAATACTTGGGGCTTCACTTTTATATAATCACAGTTACTATGCCTTTTACTGTCTACTCTTGGTTTTTATAAATAATTTTTGTGAAATGTAATGACATATGGATAAATTAATTTTTCTAAGCTTGCTTGTGGTCTTAGACTAGTGAGAACTATATATATGTGTATCCAATTTTATCTAGATATACATACATGTGTGTATATAAATATGCCTAGATAAATGGTTGCATATGCATAAAACTCCCTACCCTTCCCATGATATAAAATAATATGTGTTTTAAATGAGATAACTTTACATTTAGAAATTATTTTCCACTGTGAGTTAGCGCTGGACATTAATGTATACATATGGAAGCCCAATGTTGATTCAGATGGAAGAGGAAATATCAATTTAGATTGAGGAATGTGTTCCCTATAATCCTCCCTGTTCTCAGTTATTCTTATAGAGCTTTGCATAGAGCTTGTAGCCATGGTGCGGGAATACTAACTTCAGTAGCAGATGTGAGCCTGAAGCTTATTACATGTTTCACCAGATGTTTCATTTATCTTTAGGGCAACCTTCTGGTTTGTTTTTTGTATCAAACACTGTGAGAAATAAAATTCAGAATGTATTTTGAACATGTTACGCACATTTGCAGATAAAGGAACCCTTTCATAACCTGAAGAAGCATTGTAATGCCTCGTATTTAATATACTTTTCTTTTTAACTGTATTTCAACAATTTTATGATTTCATGTATTGATCCAATTTGATTTACACTAAGCTTGCTTATAAAGATAGTGTAACCTTAAACTGAGCAAGTTTCGTTTATGTAAGCTCACTGTCTAATTCAATATTTCTTTATTGTAGTTCGTGCAATTTCACATCTTACATATTTGCTGTTAAAAATTGTTTACAGCTTAAAATAACCTTTTTGTTGAAGAAGCCTCAGCATTTTCAGTAATACTTGTGAATCTCAAGGAAGGATCCCTTAGAGAGGGTGATTGGGTTGGTAATTGTGGAAGGAGATTAATCTCTGGGCCAGTTCTGTCGCTCACTGAGTCTTCTCAGGGACCGTTGCCCCTGAGGTGGGAAATTGTGTTTTCCTGCACTTTTCCTTGCCATGTTTGAGTTTTGAGATTGTTTTAAAGCTGCTGGGTGTTTGGTATCTATTAACAACAATTTTAGTACTTGTGACTCGTGGCTCGGGAGTATAACAAAAACATGTTTTGTAAAATTTTACTAGGGAAAATTGTAGGGGACAGCAAGTGAAATGTCTGTAAAGTTGGTTTAGTGATTTTACTTATCAAGCACATTTAATGACATTGCTAATCAGGCACTATCTCTGCCTTCTCGACTTTCTTTCATCACTGTACCAATTCCATGAAAAAGAAATATCCTGTTTGCAAACTTACTGAAAAAACAGAGTGAATTGTCCACCAGCTTCAGCTAGAGGGTAACTAGGAACCAAGTGAACACTTAAAGCGGGTGCTGTTCTGTAGATCTATTACACTGGAGTTCTGGAGAAAAATTGTCAGAATTTGCAAAAGCAAGCAAAGATGAAGTGCAATTCTTGAATTGAAGAACAAGTTGTCCTTGAAAGGAAAAGTAAAACAGTCATTTGAAAAACACTTTGGATCAAGAGTTTGTGAACTCTCGTGTAACATGGAGCAGGTTTTAACAACGACCTTTCTATGTACATACTCTTCTATTTGTGGATCTCTCCTTTGTGGCTGTGCAAACGTCTGTCCCCTTTGGGACTTGACTATGTAGCCTCCTTGTAGCAGCTACAGTTACGTACACAGAAAAGTAGTATCGGGAGAGTATTTCATCTATTTGTAACTATCTTTTCAAAGAACAACTGGTGATCAGCAGTTGCTCTCCGAAACAGAATTTAAAAGTCTTTTTTAAAAGCTAATTGTCGTATCTTTAAGTCTGGGGTAGTATTTCTGTTCCTCATCACACTTCCAAAATAAAGCCTAGAGAAGGAGGCCTTGAGGATAGACTTTCATTGCTGTGTGGTCTTGTGGGGATAGAGGAGTGAAGAGGAGAGAAGCGCCTGGGCTCGGCTTCTTTAAAAGGTAACAGTGGAACAGGCCAAGTTGCGTTAGAGGGGTCATATAGCTAATTTAGCCAGTTGCCTAAAACTCTCACTGAAGGGTTATCCATTGCAGAAAAGCTATAGTGTGCCATGGGCTGGGTTTTGCCAAGTCCCTAGTGGAGGTCTGCATTTGTGAAATCGCTGTGGTTTCAGGTCTCCCACGCTGAAGTTTTGGTAGTGCAATTGTCAGTGTGTTGAGTGTTTCTAACCCGGGGAGCTCCAGCGAAACGGCTTTTCATGGGGAATTTTTTCTTCCACCCACTGAAGGAGTGGGACACGGTTTCCAAGACTCTTCAACGATAAGTGGAAAAAATCAAGAAAGATTATTTGTAGGAAAAGTATATTAGAGTCTTAAGTGAAACAGGAGCTGAAATGATTTCCTGTGCAGATTTTTTTTTCTTCTTATGCTACCAACAAGCATAACGTAGTTGGTGTTTTATGGCTAAGGACTCTGCACACACACCCCACGAGCTCTGTGTCGATATATTAATACTCTGTAAGAGACAGCGCTGTGGCTCACAGTCTTCCAAAAGAAAGAAGGAAATTTTTAGGTGTTCCTTTTTTTTATTTTCCAGTCCCCATGAGTATATTCTTAAAACAAAATATGGAGGAGGTGTTGGAAACAAAAAGTGCAGTTTTAAGTAGTTTTTTGGAGACTGAGAATAGTATAAGCATCTTTCTTCTGAGATACAGAAAACTATTGACAAAGTTAGCAATATTTTCCACTGGCATCTGATACTATGGTTGTGATACATAAAAATAAATTGAGAAGTTTAAAATACTGATTTTAAGTGAATACAAATTGAGATAATTTTTAATGAATTGTCACCTTTCCAGATATCTTGAAGTTGCCACTATTCAACTTGTTAAACTTTTATTATTGTGAACTATTTTCTGATACGAATGTGTATCTGTGGCACTTCTAAATTCTTCTTTTTCAGTTAAATACTTCAGAAAATAGCATTTTTTTCGTAATATGTTGCAAAGAAAGGATCTTCAGCAGTTCATCTATGTTTTATTCTGCTTATATTATTATTCAAGAGAATTTACTGGCTTTGCTGTTGATGACTGCAACAGTATTTCTCAATTATCTTGATTTAAATGTAGTTTTAAAGAGAGGACATCAGGGTCAGTGTACTGAGATACTTTTTAATTTGTATTTCTTTCTGCCATGTTTCCCCATCTGTTGAACAAAATGAATTCTCTGGGCCTCTCTTTTCAAGTCCTCTTGACATTGCAGTTCAGTGTTATTCAGCCCTTGGCTTTGTTTCCTTTCTGTTCTTTGACAGTTCTGTATTTTCATGTTTGCTTACCATATTGAACTGCCGTCGCAAATCTAAGCACAGTTTGTGAAACAAAATATTTTCAGACTGCCTTACCCATGTTAGTTTTTTGAAACCATTTCTGTTGTATTTTTGACATTCAGTGAGAGGGGCTAAAATAAATATAGTCTGTGGCTGTTAACCAAAGATTTTGTACCTATTGTGACTAGTGTCTTGTTTGCATTTGAAAAAGTACTTAGGCTGAATCCTTTGAGAATTATATAGTGCTCTGCATAATTGCTTTTAACGTTTTCAATAACTAACAAAAAGATGAATGCAGAGTGAAAATAACTGCTTTTCAAACGCAAAAAGTCTCCTTTGAAATTTCACACTATGATTGGTTGTTTCTAAAAGCTTGTATTTTACTCAAACCAATTGCATTACTCAGATTGCCATAGTTTTTCTCCAGTATCTAGCAGAACTTTTTGGGACCTTGACCCCTTAAAAAACCCCCCACCAAAACCAACAACACCACCAAACATTGAATGGTAATATTTTGTCTGACTTGAGTTATAGTTCATGTTTTTTTTCCTTGTTTCCTTACTGTGTTTCAACTGAAACCACCTTTTTCACTCATAGAGTCACTGAAGAGCTGAGGTTGGAAGGGATGTCTAGAGGTCTGTGGTCCAATGCACCTTCTCAAAACAGGGCTTTGTGCATTTGGATTTTGTGCTTAGGGCTTTATGCATTTGCATTTTGATTATCTGCAAGGGTGGAGGCTCCACAGCTTCTCTGGACAGCCTGATCTGAAGTTTGTTCGTCCTCACAGCCTTAATAAAAAAGATATTTTGTCTTATGTTTGAGTTGAATTTCCTGTGCCTGTTACCTCTAATCCTGTCATTGGGCACCACTGAGAAGAGTCTAGTTCTTCCTTCTTGATACCCCTGCCCCTTCCTGCCTAACTATTTTTGCACATGGATAAGATCCCCCTGAGCCTTCTCTCCACAAAGCTGAACGGTCCTGGCTCTCTCAGCCTCTCCTTGTATGACAGATGCCCTAACCATCTTCTTGCTCTGTCCCTGTCCTCTCTCCAGTAAGTCCATGTCTCTCGTACTGGGGAGCCCGGCACTGGACACAGCAGCTCAGATGTGGGCCACCGGTGCCCCTTGACCAACTGGTAACACTGCCTAATGTTGCAACCCAGAAGGCTGCTGGCCTTCTTTGCTGCAAGGCTGCATTGCTGGTTCATGCTCAGCTTGGTGTCCAGCAGGAGCCCCAGAAACTTCTGTGCAATTTCTTTCCAGCCAGTCAGCCCCACCATGTGCCTGGGGTCATTCCTCCCGAGGGGCAGGACTTTGCATTTCTCTTTGCTGAACTTTG
Source organism: Apaloderma vittatum (assembly GCF_000703405.1). Taxonomy (NCBI): domain Eukaryota; kingdom Metazoa; phylum Chordata; class Aves; order Trogoniformes; family Trogonidae; genus Apaloderma; species Apaloderma vittatum. The sequence continues at coordinate 30,074 of NW_009725455.1, forward strand.
TGATTCCTGTCAGCACGTTTCTCCAGCCTGTTGAAATCCCTCTGGTCAGAAACCTCTGATGTGTCAACTGCTCCTTCCAGTTTTGTATCATTGCAAACTGGCCAAGGGTGCCCTCTGTCCCATCATCCAGAAGAGTATTGGACCCAGTATCGACCCCTGGGACACACCACTAGTGACTGGCCACTGGATGGACTTTGTGCTGCTGATCCTGCATGCCTCATCATAATTGTATCTGTTATCTGAAGTCTCTTTGGATAGTATTAATTTTGATTAACTTTCTTGCTCTGGCTATAATTTAAATTTGTAAATATCATTCAGTCATGAAGGCATTTTGGCAGTCTGTGAAATGTAGGTACCACCGAGTTATCCAGTGACTCATCTTTTCCTCAAATGGGGCTGTTTTGCTTTGGGGCTGTGTTCCGAGTAAGTGGTGAATGCTGTCCCAAGAGTTTATAATCTTCAGAGAAGAAGCAAGGATGGAAAGAATTGACTTATCCAACCCCCATCAGGGGGTCCTTCAGCTGAGCAAGCAATGGAACCGCAGCATCCTGACTCCGGCTCCGATGGACTGTACGTTACACTGTGCTTTTTCTCTTACTTCGTTAAGAGAATTGATTGCAGGGGATCTGTCCCTCTGCTTCCCAACTTGCTTCCCATGTATAAAACCTACTTTTAAGTTTATAACTTCCTCCTTGGCGCAGGGCACTTTCTCTGCCTGTTTAAACAGGGTGTGAGTTTAGTTCTTGGCTACTTTAAAAGAACAAGTCACACTTAGATGTAAAAGTTGCAAGTGCTATGTTGCTGAAATATTGGCTTTGGCTTGCAGAATCCTGCCATATGATGTTATAAGCTCTAGAAAGGGGGGGAAATTCACCCTAACTCTGTCTTGTGTAGCTTGATCTAAAAGCCATGAGCTTTATTTTCTAAATTTAATAGTCTTAAACTGTTGAGGGCTTTAGTTTTGTTTAAATTATTTGCTATCTTTTGCATTTGAACGTAATGCATGATCTCAACTTGTTAGATGCCAGAGGCTGCTTGTAAGAAGGCATGCCTGTCTTTCACCTCAAATATCTAACCACTCCTGTTTTTATTGTTCCTCTTGCTGCGCTATGGAAAAGACTTTTTGAAGCTGGCCTGAATTCATTGTTTCTTTGAGGACACATTGAAGAAGTTATACTAACAACAGGCGTTGCTAGTGTTAGCCTCAGCTTGAGAAACTCTACTGAGTAATACCGATGGTAATGCTATTCTGTAGATACTGTGTGGTGGTGTAGCTCCTAACTGCAACACTAATGCACAGTGAAACGGTAATTTCTGTTCTGGGTTACTTCGGTCTGAATTCCTTGTCAGGTTACCATACTGTGGTAGCCACCTTGATTTTTGATTAAATGCATATTTAAATATAGAAGGAGATGTGTATATTCTCTCCCTGTCACCCCTAGTTTATGTATGTATATACATATGCACGTAAGTGAAAACAAGGAAGCAGTAAGTGATGATGAGAGATCTAATTTCCTTGGAAAGAAAATGGGACCTGTAATAGTTAGTTATTCAGGTTGTCAAAGACCAGATTGGAAGTCTGATATAGAAATAGTTTGGGGATTTGGAGAATATTAGTGCATCACCACGGTTGGGCTGGATCTGTCTTGGCCAGTCGAAATGTTGTTTAGTTGTACCGTGTTTTATTTTCTTCACATCCATATGGAAAAGCCTCTGAAAACTAAACAATGCTTGTTTAAGTACTTTAGTGGATTGTTGTGTGTTAAACCAAGGACTGGCGTTCCCTGCCACCCTGAAGGTGTGGCATGCTACATTGTGGGGTTTTTTCACAGATTAAGGAGTGATCGTTCTGGTAGAAAGGTAGATGGAACTGGAAAAAAGTTACATTCTTAGTTCTTATGTCAAAACGATGTAATTGGTGCCAGCAAGCCTTTCAAAACTCTACCTGCTCACTTTCTGTGGCACCTGTGTTGTAAGTAGCTAACCCTGTGTAAAAGCATCATACTGGAGTTACTTAGAAATCTGTACTGTTATGCCTGAAATAGTAGGCTTTAAAAATGATAAGTACCTTAATACTGTTTCACTAATTAAGTGTTGTGCACACTACTTAATCAGTAGCTGTTGTGGCAGCAGTCAGGTAAGGAAACAGTCTGGTGAGGTAGAAGTGATATTCTCGAACATCTATGTGTTGGAATTGGCATAAAAACAAGGTTTCACCTAATGAAGCATAACATACTTCCTCAATTGATTAACTCCAAAATTCTTAACACATTGTTTTTCTTTTAACATCAGTACTTAGCTGCATGGGATGAAATGTGTTGAAAATTTAGATGCCATCAGTTCTGGATGGTGATTTTTCTGGTCAGAATGTCACGTCTCTCATCACCGTAAGCTCTTGCTGCCTGCTAGCTTCCATGGCCACTAAATAACTTTTTGCATCTCCAATGCCCTGCTAACACCATCGTTTGTCATATTGACATTTAGATAATATTATTTGGCTTCAGGAATTAAAGGAGGCTGGTTTTCACATGCAGGAAGGGACTGCTTCTCTCAGAATTTGATTTAGCCTGCTGTTCCTTCGTGCAACCAGCAGCACCTTCCAAAATTATTGTGCCATGGCCATTGGCAGGGAGGACTTAATAAAAAGGCAGGTCACCAGATGTGAACATGTCTTGTCGTTTAGTTACAATAATTTAGGAGACTTTCAGGCAAATTCTTTCACAAAGTTTGAATCACTGGTCCTACTCTTCCTCCAAAATTGAATATTTTTCTTCAGACTCCCTAGAAAATGGATAACACCAAGGTCATGGGTTCGATCCCCGTTCGGTCCCCGTTCGGTCCCCATGTGTTGCCTGATCTAGTTGAGAGGCATCCCTGCCCATGACAGGGGAGGTTGGATTAAGTGATCTCTAAGGTCCCTTCCAGCCTAGGCCATTCTATGATTCTACTCTTGAGCCCTCCTACAATCAATTTCCTTCATATTGTTGCACAAACCCTGAACTGCTGAATTGAGAACAGCTCTTGATAACCAACGTACTACAATAAAATACTAGTGTAATGCATATCCCTTATAAATACTTTAATATATCAAAAAAGGCAGTTATTTCAGATAGTTCTGGCTCTCGTTAGACATCAGCTAAGTATGGTTGCGCAGCCTCCATGTGTGCAACACAAGCCTTGCACTTCATCTATATAAATATTTAGGTGGATGAGTTGTTTAGTTATCCTTTCAGAAACCTGAATGGTAAAATTATTCTTGTGTTTGCACTGGGATGATAAAAGTTATTTTTTTCCCTTCTCTTTTAAAAGAGTTGCCCAGTGATAATAAGTGATGTTGAATATATGTTGGATCTGTAGCTCAAGAACAAAACCAGCAGGGAACCCACCACTCTCAGATCTTTCTGTGTGCAAGCTGAAGAAAGGTAAAGATTTTTATTGTGGCAAGGATTGCAAGCAAGAGGACTTGATTCGTTTTTATCTCAAAGTCAGTGCTTGGTAAAGGGAATGTCTGACCCTGGATCTCACAGCAGAGAGGTATTTTCTCATCTCTCTACTGGGGAAGAATGTGCCTGTGTTCCAGTGAGATCCAGGGTACTTACTGGTACCTTGTGTGAATTAAAGTGATGTTGCTCCTGGCTTGAGGACTTGACTGGCAGTGATGAGGAGTGTGTGAGTACAGCAAAGATCCACATGAAGCTGCCTGGCATGTGATTTAATCCTTGTTCTCTAAGGTAGCTGAAAGGGATGTTTCATCCTTTCTTTGTGTCATGGGCAGTTAAATGGCTGTCTGCTTAATGGGATGTGTTATGGAGAGCTGGAGAGCTGTCGGGTGGTGTTTTAAGAGTGGTTTTTTAAGAGGAATACCGAAATGTGCCTGTGACAATGTGTTCATGTAGGTATTACACAAAGCTCCTGGTTATTGCTTTAAATGAGGGGTGAGAGTTAAGTGCTGTTCTTGGTGAAAAAGAAAGAAGTTAATATGGCATTTTACTGCTGTTTGATCAGTGAGTAGCAGCACCTGGGTTAGATAAAACTGGTAGACTTCATAAAACTAATGTGAATTTTAGGGGTCGTGTGAGGTCCTCCTTTCATTGTTAAAGGAGCAGTAGATGTTCATAGAATCATAGAATTCTGTGTTAACTGCTTCAAGCCTTCCAGGCACACGGAGAGATCTTGCTCTGCACAGTTCGGTGTCCCGTGGAAGAAGCTGTAAGATAGGCTGAAAGCATGTTCATCTCATCTTCCCCCCCTGCCCCCAGGTGCACTTAGCACATTTGAAAGTTAGATGCTTGTGTGCAATTTTGATTCAAAAGACGTGTTTATGAGGGCAGCTACCACGTTGTTCTTCTCTTTTGCCAAAAACTAGAACTTTTCTTGACTCGTTCTCCCTGCCAAATGTTTAACAGTGTTATCCCTTCATGATGGGCTGATGGAGGACACAGAAAACAAATAGCTTGTGTAACATTCAACTGAGGAAACAGTCTGTAGCAATGATTTTTCTTCTAATGAATCCTGATTTACTATGAGGACAGTTCAGGGAAATTGTTGTATGGGGTCTGTGTCTGCTTCAGTGTTTGGACCACATTTTATGATCTTGAAACTTAAGAACAGCGTGAGAGATTCTTCAAAACAGAAGTGTGGATATTTAATACCAAGGCATCAGAAAACCAGTTGCTTCATCTGGTAAGACAGGAGGGATGTTTTGGCTTTGAGTAAGCTATTGAAGATGTCTCTCCTCTTCCCCTGCCCTTTGGATTTTTGTGATGCAAACACTGAGTGGTACAAGATACACAAGTTTGAAGCTTTACAAAATCCAAAAATCGTGTTATGCTTTTTAAGGGGAGGTTGGGGATTTAAAAACTCCCCAATCCCTTATGTGAAGTCATTGTTGTTTTTCTACGCTTAGTGAAAAGCTATTAACAAAATGAGACTGCCTTTCTTGTGATGTGTACTGCATGGCATTACTGATTTTCAAAGGGCAGTGATTGCTAAGTTGTTTCCATTTCAGTGTCTGTCCCCATTCTGCTTTTTCAAATTGTTGAATATAAAAATCTGTATTAAATTGAAAAAGTAAAAATGACTGTGTAATTCATTAATCTTTAAACATTTCCATATTTTTTTCCAGATAATTTATTAACTTCTCTTAGCATTTATGTAATCCAAAAAAATCACAAAAATACATTAATCTGATTGACATTTAGGTAGGAAAGGAATTAGTTTTTGTGTTATTTTGTCCTTAGTTGCTTTGTACCTTGTGCCACTAGGTTAGATATGTTGATATTTTGTAAAGAAGAGCTTTTACCTTTTAATTTAGCCTCACGAGAGTAAACAAGCTGAAATCAGTGGCCAGTAAAGAAACTTAAGGTAATCTTATTGAACTTTTTAAAGTTTATTTACTCTTATTTTTGAAGGAAGTGCCTAGTAAGATATGAAGTTACTCTAACATACAATTGTTTTTTCATCTTGCCAATTCCTTTCCATGCCTGTAATCCTACTTTAGATTTTAGTGGCTGCAGTGATACTGTTGGACAAAAACTGTAAAAGTAAAGGCTTTGGGGTGCTCAACTTCACGGGAATGCATTCTTAATAAAAAACATTTGATGCTCTCATTAGGTGTTTGATGTTTATTAGGAAATGAGCTAGCCTATGATAGCAGTAAGTAATACAACTAAAAATGCCATCTAGGCAACTTAATTCATGCTTTCCTGGTGAAAGGATGAGATGCTGACTGATTTTTTTTTTTTCTTGGTAAGGATGTTAATCTTGTATCAAACCCATCTTCAGTCAACATAAAAATAGTAGTGTGCTAATCCAAATAAATTCTTAGATATGGATGACGTTTCTCTACCATATAGGAGGAGATTGAGGATTAAGTGGTGAGTGTTTGTAAGATACTGTGAAGATGGAGCTTTCTATATAAATGCCAAGAAAACCACTCCAAATATGTGTCAGAAAATCTTCAAAATATGTTGCATTATCTTCTGGCAGTTGCTTCTTAAAAAATAGTGAAATTACATTGCTTGATTTAGACTTTAATTTCAAGATGCAAGTTTAAAAAGGATTTCTGAATTTAAAAATGCTTTTTAGAAGATGAGTGTTTTAATATTTTGGGAAGATAGAATTGCAATGCATTTATCCTTTGGAATAATGTTGCATACCTTAAAAAACAGATTTGCAAGTTGACAGTCTTGCCTATCATCTTTAGACTATTCTTGAGGCTTGAGCGTGCTAATTTAAAAACAGTACAAATTTCCATTATCTTGAGTTGCGTAGATAATTGCGTGGTCGGTGAGATTTATTTAGTTTCTCCAAAGGCTTTTCTGAGTGTTTGCTCATGTGTTAATAAAATGATATGATAGCTTGATTGGTTTGATTGCCTCCTAATTCAGTGGATGTGTGCTTAGACCAGAGCCCCAAGCTTGCTGTCAAGACAGCACTGGGCGAGTGCCAGCACATGTGCAGGAAGTGGTGAGCTTCCATGTGCTGCTTTCCCTTCGTCCCGTCACGCACAGCCCCAGGCTCTCCCATTCCCTTGTTTTCCTCCTTTTTCTCTCAAAACCTATCCTCATCCTCCTTTATTCCCACCCGCAATAGAGCTGCCTTTTCCCACCTTGCCCTTCTTTGGTAGGAGCTGTGTCGGAGCCACCCCTCTGAGGGTACAAGGTCATGATGGGCAGTTGTGTCCTGCACCGGTGTCACCTCTGCCCCTTCTGCCAGGCCTCTGGTCCTCCACTCCGGTGGACACTACGCATGGACGTGCTGCCTAAACTGATAATAAATAACAGTCTGGAGATACACGCTTACATCTTGGGTAAGTATCTCCAGACAGAAGCACTCCAAACAGGTTGTTTTATTTTTATGATGCTCCTGTTACTTTTCACTGTTCACCTCCCGATTATGATTCCTCCTCTGGGTGTCCCGTACTTTTTCTGTAGAGCACAACTAATATCACACAATGCTATTGTAAAAATAACCTTGAGTTGTGACTGAGGTTAAAAATTGAGTTCACTGAGCATGCACAGGGAATAGTTTTCCTTCTTCTGTTTCTCTCCTTGTTTCTCAAAAACTGAAGGACTCTACTTCAGAAAGCATAAATACACTGGCAAAGCCTCAGTTGCTGTAATGAGCATCTACTCACAGAAGGCGGTTGGGTTTACAGTAGTATCGGTGACATAGATGGAGCTGATTGCTACAGATTTGCTTTCAACTTATCCTGTAGCTGATAAAGAACATGCAGATTTGTAAAGTGAGCTTTTCAGGTGGCATGTTGTATTTCCCCCACAGTTGCTAACCTACTAAAATATAACAATTCCTTCAGAAAAATATAAATATAATTCACTTTGGACAAGTATGTTCTGCTTGCCCCCCCCCCCCCCCCCATCCTTGAGTTTAGCAATTAAAATGGTGTTGAATTAAGTCTTTTGACTCACTTTAGGTTTTGTGGTCTTATGATTGACTATGACTCTTGGACTTTTGCCTGTTTTCAGGTGATTTTTTCCCATCCAGCCACTCACTGGCCCTGGTCTGCTTAGCTTCCAGGTTTAGAGGAGATCAGGTGCTTTCAGCCTAGTATACAGCAAAAGTGCATAAAACAGGGTACTGTTTTGTAATCCTGACTTGATATTTCAGAGGAGGAAATTAATATTATTGAGGAAGGCAATATTTACCTTATTTTTTTTTCTCCCTGAATAGGGGAATTGTTGAGTTGCTGAGCTCGTGCATTTGTCTTGGGAGAAATGGGGGGAACTGGATATAGCTACAAATCTGCAAATATGTGTGGCACACGTAAGAAATACATTTCAGCAATATCCAAAGGCTTTTTCAGATAAACCATTGCATTTGCCAGAATTAACTCTTAATTCTTGTTTCTCTTTGCCCATCCCCTTTATTTGTATTTTTTTACTAGAATAAGTTGGTTATACTTGCGTCTTCACAATTGGAATTGTTATCAAAAGATGCAGTCATTGTGATTCATAATTTTTATACAATTAATTAAGATTGTGTGTGGAGGGAAATGAATTAATCTGTTGCCTCCATAATCCTCTGTGCTTAATTAAATTAAATAAATCAATTTTCCTTCTTTTCAAATGCATACGCTAGTTCCTTGAACTAGCATCTGCTAACTTGTTTTAGTCATTGAAGATACTGTCTGAAGCATACATGTGGTTTGGCAAAGCCTAATATGTATAGGAAAACCAGAATTTTTTGTGCTGCTAAAAAGTACCATGTAGTGCATAGCCCTTGTTCAGTACACATGCTACCACATGGTAGCACTTCAAAAGAGACGAATTGTTGCCTTAAAAATACTATCCACATTAGTAGTGGTGCTATAAAAGTAATATTTTAACTGCTTTTCAATATAGTTTGACCAGAATAACCAAAATTTGCTACATTAATGTGGCCAGTTAAATTCAGAGATGTCTTAGCACAGAGCTTGGATGCTGTTTCTTCTAATGGACTTCTGTGTCCCTTGGAAAGTATGCCCAGTCTTGAATAAATTTTAACTAGTGACAACCCTGAGTTTTAGTTCATCTGTCTTCTGGATGCCCAGGATTCTGCAAGGAAACAGTGTTCATCCTCAGATACTCTGGAGTCTTTTTGAGGAGGGTTTTGGGTGTTATGAGGGAGCAATAAAGGTCCACCTTGCTCTTGAACCAGTGACCTGCCCTCATGAGGACATGTGTAACTTCTGTTGTTTGAGTTCATGGTTTAAGGACAAATTTTGTGAAGTGTCAGTCAAGACAAACATAAAACCGGTCTACGATGGGCAATACTGGGCTTGAAGTTCTTCACTTCGTTGCGACTTTTTAGGAGACATAGAACTATAGAATGATTTGGGTTGGAAGGGACCTCAGAGATCATCTAGTTCCAACTCCCCTGCCATGGCAGGGACACCTCCCACTAGATCAGGGTGCTCAAGGCTCTGTCCAGCCTGGCCTTGAACACTGCCAGGGATGGAGCATCCACAACCTCCCTGGGCAACCTGTTCCAGGGCCTCACCGCCCTCAGGGTAGAGAACTTCTTCCTTATATCTAGTCTAAACCTAAGCTCTTCCAGCTTCCTCCCATTACCCCTCGTCCTATCACTACAGAGCCCTGTAAAAAGTCCCTCCCCAGCTTCTTGAGGCCCCCTTCAGGTACTAGAAAGGCCACTATAAGGTCACCCTGGAGCCTTCTCTTTTCCAGGCTGAACAAGCCGAACTCTCTCAGCCTGTCCTCATAGGAGAGGTGCTCCAGACATGTTGGTTGCTGCTCTTAAAACCGGATTTCTTAAGGCATATCAACTTGTAATGTATTTTGGAAATCAAGGCCCTGAGCATCTGAGGTGCCATCAAATGTATTGCCTCCAGGCGATCTTTGATCAGTCATAATATTTACCAGCAGTCTGAATGCGGCCAGGCTGAAATGCATCTCATCTGATGGTAACAATAACTATTTAAAGACTAAATTTTGGCAACACATACATTGATGTGTGACCTTCTGAGATCTGGATTTTAATGAATTGTTCATGAAGAAATAAAAATAATACAGTTTTGGTGATAAGTAAACTTGTATCATGTATCAGGTTGCTACAAGAACACACTTGTTTTGGAAGGATTTTAGAAATAAGCTGTTATTTCAAGAAGGATGTGAATTCGCCAGTTCTTTGTAAAGTCTGATGTCTAAGGTTTGTTTGCATTTTAAAATGATCACATGGACCTTTTTTTTTCTTTTTTTTCCCCCCCGTACCTTGGTTAATTTGACCTATTATTAAATTATGATTTCAAGTAGTAAAGTTGTTGACAGAGGATATCTTAAGGTATTTAAAAAATGTAGCTGGGTTGTCCCAGTGTTGAATGGGTCATCATATTAGTGTTCAGTTCTTGGCCTTTTCTCTGATTTATTTTATAATTTTGAGTATGTTGTTTTCTTGTAGTTAAGATAGAGTATGTACCTCCTGTGTTTTAAAATCCAGTTAAAGTTTCTAATGCTGCCGGTACTTCTTAGCAGAGGAAAAAGCATTTACATTATTTTAGTTTTTTCTGTAATCTTTTACAACAAGTAAAACATAGTTGAATTCAGGGGGAAAAAATACCCACCAAGCAATTATAATAAGGTTTACTATTTTCATTCAAGGGAGTTTGTTAGTACAAATTCACACAAGTCAGGCATATTCAAGCAAAACACTAATAATTTCACATTTTTAATGCTTTAGACAAACTATAGTAATGCTTTCTAGCTGCATGAATCCCTCCTCTGGCTTTGTTTGCAGATTAACAGAAAAAATGCCCATTTTAGAGACAGGATTTTTTTTTTTTTTTAATAATAACAAAAGAGAGAATCTTATATTCAAAAGAAGTCCACCCCAGAGAGGGGCTCAGGAGATGCTTGATGGCTCAGGAGACAGACGGTGCGTGTTCTCAAAGCAAGCAGCAGGCATAGCTGTTGGCTTTCCTCATCATAAGGACATTCCTGAACAAATAATTTGCTCAAAAATACAGGTACACTGGTCTGGCTGTTTCCCTGCTCTTTTCCTTGCTCCCCTCAATTCTGAGTACACTCAGACTTAGTGACACCTTTTAGTGGCACCTTTGTGACATGGCTTGGGCAGGGCTATGACTTGAAACAGTGAACTCCTTAGAAGTGCATGACTACCCCAAGTCCTAGCAGATTGAGGACAGGGTAGAAGGAGAGAACTCTTGCCTAGGCTGAGCTAAACTTCTAGGTTAAAAGATGATGTTTTGTAGATTGGGCAAAAGATCTGAAGAAACAGTGGTAATGATATCAGCAAAAGCAGCTTGGGGGCTGTTATCCATTTGTGCAAGTTGGCAGCTGGCTGGAGCTATCTAGCTACTAATATGTGTTATGAAATATATATGTTTGGTTAAAAGAGTTTCCATTTCTCCCTGGTGGGAACTGCATCATGTTTTAATTTCTGCAGTTGTTTTCCCAAGGCAGAGATGTTAGCTATTGATGCTTTATTGGTTCTTTGAGATTTTTCTGCTATTGCCTTCATTATCATCTAACTACTAACAGTCATGAGAGGAGGAATTGCTGACTTGAAATCTGGATGATTTTCAGTGAGTCCATTTTCTAGATGATATTGCTTAACTTATGTTTGGTTGCATGTTGCTGGTTATACTGTGTTTAATAAAAGACGTTGTCCTGGAACTTGCTTACGATTTACGTCTCGGCTGAATGCTTTTAAGAGCATGATATGCATTTATTCAGGTTTGTAAAAGATCTGGATGTTTTCTTAGGGTATTTTTACTTTTTATCATTACATCTCATAAGGAAGAAATTATCTGAATTGGTCAACCACATGATTTCATAGGAAACTGTAGATAAGCGTCCTCCCCTCATTGCATGAGCACCTCTACTTTGACAGTGTCCTCAGTTACAAGAGAATTGCCACTGCAAGGAATAATCTACCTCAGTTATCTAAAAATCCAGTTAACATAATTCTCAAAAAATGTTTTATTTCTTTCAGCTGCTTTTGAAAATCCCTTACTAGTTTTTCCTTTTCATGACGTCATTTGGCAAGAAAGATCTAACCATAATTTCACGTCTTAGCATGTTGTAGCACATCATGTCAAAAGCAAGTCTTAGTTGCTTTTCACACAGATATATCTTTGAAAAAATATCTTTTTATGAAAATAGTTTATTCTAGCTACATTTAATAAATGAATCATATGCTTTTTCAATTCAAAATTGTAGTTACAGCAGGAGTTTTTCGTTTGGTCAAGGCAGGGGGGGACGTCTGCGTTCTTCATGTTTTCTTGCCTTGGTCGAAAAAACCCAAACACAAAACCAACAGCAAAACCTTTAAGTTTAAAGAATGAGCTTCGCTGACAAACTAGATCTTGGCTTTGCTGTTGGGAGAAACATTGCGATGCTACTTGCTAAATCAGGGGCTGCTGTGAAAGGAGTGTGCTTGAAAGTGGCCTGTATTTCTGAAACTGAAAGAGGTATTAAAATTTATTTTGATCTGTCAAGGGGAAAGATTTTCAAACTGACTTTGAAATTGTTTGTTTGATCAGTTCTGCGTAACTGTCTGGCCTGGAGCATGTGGTGGCATCTTTAGATTTGTCTTGGTTTAGAGACAGCCGAGTGGTGCTGGCCTTTTCTTTGCTTGCAATGTGTCATGGGACTGCAGAGTGTAGACTGGATGCTTTTGCTGTACTGGTTTTGCCGTGCTGTATTATCATGGTGTCCTGAATGAAACACAAACTGCAAGTCTGTTATACTAAGATATTCTGAAAACCAACATAATCTGATTGAAAAAGTCTCTAAGGGCTTATATGAGTATATGTAGATTACTTTAAAAATACAGTTAGTAAGATACAGCAGCTTAATGAAAAGGGCCAGCAGACTGCAGAATGTAGTTTGTGCTGTAAGGGTGATAAGTTGGAAGAGTCTTGGAAAATGTCTCCTCATATCTTTAAAGAATATGGATGGATTTTTTTTTTCTCCTGAAAGTGTATGAAATTGGGTCTGAAAACATAGCACATTCTGTTCTTTAATTGATTTATGTTGCTTTGTTTTATAATGAACATCATATTTTCATCTGTGAAAGGAGAAGCCTTGAAAAAAAATTAACAAAAATGAATGCATAGCAGGAGATTGTTTATCTTTGGGAATTTTGCAGCTGCAGACAGAACTTAAGAGTCGTGCAGTACGGTTGCACTTGATTTCCTATCAGTTGGCTGTGAGCGTTGGTTCATCTGATAATCACACTGAAATCTCTGTTTCCTTAAATTTAACCAGCAGGCACTGTCTGTTTAAAAGGTCTGATAAGTGATAAGGTGTGCTGATCTGCTCAATGGGATTATGGTAAACATTCTTAAATACAATTTGGTTCCATCAAGGCAATTTGCTTGAATGAGGCGTTTAGTAGAAACAGAATTTAGTTGTTGATACAATGAAATGTTACAACTGGTGACGTAAAAAAAAATGACAAAAATGTTCTCTGCTGTCTAGGGTAACTTACTGTATATAAATATATGTGTGCATTATGTATAATATATGCATTTGGATATATATCTAAAAAGAAGAAAAAGTGTTGAAAATTTGAAGATAAATGCAATCAAAGCTATGTGACAGCTGTAGCTGGTACCTCAAACTCTATTAGGGAAAATGTGGTTTTACCTTGTGAAAAAGGCAGAAATAGCTTAGCCTATATTTCATATACTAACTAATTAAATAATTCTCATTTTGATTCCAAAAGTTACCTAATTCCTGACAGTACTTTCACTTAAACCACACTATGTCTTTGTTACTAAATGACAAAATATTATTGCTTAATGAAACCCAGCATCAGTGTTGGGTTTTTTTTAATGAATGAGCAAGGTAGTGCACACTGGAAATGACATGTAACAGTTTGTTGATCACGTTAGCAATTAATTGCAGCTGAAAAAAGTATGCTTACTTAGGCTGGTCTTATTCTCCAAGGAAGCTCTGGATTTTAGTGAAGACAGTCCATCAGTGAATAAAAAAACTTCTATGCGGTTACAAAATGAAATTAAAATACAATTTACTCCTTTAGTACCAGGCTCTCTTGAAATAGTACAAATTGTGTAAGTTTACTTTTTATACCTACTTCTTCTTTAATCTAGTTCAATACCAGATGGAAATGATGCGAAGCCTTCGCCACGTAAACATTGATCATCTTCACGTTGGCTGGTACCAGTCTACATACTATGGCTCTTTTGTCACTCGTGCCCTCCTGGACTCCCAGTTCAGTTACCAGCACGCAATTGAGGAGTCTGTAGTTCTCATTTACGGTTAGTATGAGGTTTCCTTTATTATTCTTTTCCCCTCTTAATATTATTACTACTATTTTTGTATTCTGTCTTTTGCCTGTAAGATTAGCCTGGCAGGCCTTTTCGAGTAAATACCAACCCTGTGTCTACGGCAGCCTCAGCAGCAGCTAAGTCTAGACAGGGTTTCCTTCTTTCTGTTTATTTTTCTTGCTATCAGAGCCCTGATGTGTACGTTTTGGAATGCTGGAGTAGCTGCTTCATTTTTATTCCTTCATCTCCCCTCCCTCGTCGAAGGGGCTGGTGGAACCCGACCAGATGTCTAACAAACGCCGCTTGCTAGCGTGTCTGGCTCTGTACGTGACTGACCAATCATCGCACGAATTGCCAAGTTTTTTTTTATACCTCTGACAGAAGCATACAAAACCTGGACTGTTTCTTAGCACAAAGATTTTTTTCTTTTCTGCCTATTTAATGGTGTTTCCTCAAGCTCTCCAGACCAGATGTTCTGTGCTGTATCAGAACCGTAGGCAATTTAACAGCTTTATAGCCTCCCCCTCCCCAAACACTCACAGTTTGCCATATCTGGCAGACTTGCATATAGTTTCCAGCTGAGAAGTAAATGTAACGTCCTGAGTATCTGTCAGAAAAAATACTAATGAATACGATCAATCTTATGAGCTGCCCCAAAATTGTTTCAGTATGTTAACAATTGGATTACAGTAAAGAACAAGTTGTTAAAGTATACTTATATTGGCTGGAAACATTGCATCATCAGACCTTGATGAATTTTCCACTTGTTTCAGTCTATTTTGGTTTTCATTTTATCACCGATTGCTAAAAGTTTTACTGTGTTAAGTTTCAGACAACATGAATGTTAACACAGCTTTTATTCTCATGTTGGCATGCTTCAGCTGTTATCATGCTGCAAGTGTTAAGCTTCTTTGTCCTAGGAATGTAACAGTTTGTTTAGAAAATTCCCTCCTAAATTCAGGAGAGTATGTCAAGGTAAAACTAATCTTTTTATACACGTTGCATTGTTATGCACGAAGCAGCAAGGCAACTTGATCTGAATTAGCTTATTACTACTCTAAAATTACATTTTTTTGGGATATAAAATGTACTTTAATGAATATTTTAATTTGCTGCATAATGACTGGAGGGAAAATCTTTATTTAAATGAGGTAGCTCTTGCATAAATTCTGTGGATAGTTCATATGAAAGAAAACGTGAATTAGACCTGTAATGGGGAAAAAATGCTGTGAATAGAATGGATCAAAATCCCTTCATTCTCTAAGTGTATTAATTAGCCTTGCTGTGTATAGTTTGATGCATTTTACAATTCAGTACAATAGGTTTAATTCCTCTGTAGTGTCTTTTCTGTGTTGGTTGTCTTATTTTTTTTTTAATAGGACTACTTAGTTATTTTCCTCCTGTTTGTCGTGCATACATTTTAAAAAAACTAAAAGAAAACCAACCCCAACACCCCAGCTACCTGGGTTAGTAATAATATTCCTCCTTTTTTAATTCTAGATCCTATTAAGACTGCTCAAGGGTCTTTGTCACTGAAGGCATATAGGCTGACTCCCAAACTGATGGAAGTTTGCAAAGAAAAAGACTTCTCTCCAGAAGCGTAAGTAGTGTTTTGTCATAGATTTTGTCAGATTGTTTAGGAGGCAGAAGGACACACGGGATGAGGAAACACTGTATTTTAAAATCTCCTGTGGTAGCATGTGCACTGATACAGTGGGCTAAGAGGGCGTGAGAGTCTGCCTTTGGGCATGGAACTTGAAGTGATTTTGGAGATGGTCAGCGCCTGGCTGTCAGGACCATGGTGAAGATAGCTCTGCCTGGGAACAGAGTCAAAAATATATATATAAAGAAATTGGAGAAGAGGAAATAGCTGGTCTATCTTTAAAGCTCTTTTTTTTTCCAGAAGGAAAATTGAACAGGTATTCTGGAATAGCTGTTCTTCTGTGTTTATTCCAAATTAACTCCCCCGTGTGGACGCAGTCTACTGGAGTAAAGTAGGATAATTACTCTGTTTTAAAAGATTAGCTGCTTGTAATAGATGTAGGCCCTAGCTGTCATTTTTTTCTTCAGACGGCTTGGTGTTCAACGGCAAAAGCATGATCACTTGTTAAGCTTTCTTTATTGAGGAAAACTGGAATTGCTTTGTTGCTTGATGTCTATACGTAACATTTCCATGAAGAACAAACAAATTTATGCTTATTCCAAAAAAAAAAAAAAAAAGGGGAGGGGGGGGGGGGGGAGGGAGGGAA
>NW_009725455.1:46124-98880 GCF_000703405.1 Apaloderma vittatum
AGTGGAGGGGGGGAGTGGGGAAGGAGGGCAGGAGGAAAGGCAAAAAGCAAAAGATTTTATTCCAAAATCTCAATATGCTTACAAGGGAGTTAAGGATCTGTTTCCTTGGAAACTTGTAGATCATGCCTTTATTTCCACATTTTATGAAAGGTATTACTGTCTACTTTATTATAAAGCAATAACAATATTTTTTATATGTGTATTGTAAAAAATATATGCACTGGAAATTTATATTTTAATATCCAGCATGGAATTTTAATTGTTCCAAAATGCACGCTATTTTGTCAATCTAATTTTTGGTCAGTAAAAATTTTAATTATTCAGCTATTGGGGAAGGTTTTTTTTGTTGTAGTTGTTAGGATTTTTAAAGATATATCAGTGTTGTGTGACAAACTGTTCACTTCTGTTTAAGAAATCCTGATGGCAGGGAAATTCGTAAAATATTTTGGAAGGGGCAGAGTTAATCCTGTCAGTAGTCTTTTGCTGGAGGCTTTTTCATGTAAGTGAAGTATTAGCAAGCAAAGCGGCTGCTTGACTTCTGAGAGTTTTTCCTAGAGCAGCTTTTCCTAGTTTTTGTAAATGTGAGGTTTCTGCCATGCAAATGCTCTCTTACCAAAACTTGACTCTTGTTTGATTGTGGAACTGTGAAAATCAAGAGTTTTTACAAAATTGTCGGTTGTTGTTGGAGCAACAATTCCACAAAAGGAACAAGAGAGTTACTGGTTATGTTAATAAATATTTTTAAACTTTTTTCACAGCTTGAAAAAAGCAAATATTGCCTATGAAAACATGTTTGAAGAAGTGCCCATTGTAATTAAGAATTCATACCTGATCAATGTGATGTTGTGGGAACTGGAAAAGAAATCCGCAGTAGCTGATAGACATGAATTGCTCAGTCTGGCTAGCAGGTAAGTACTTGTTACAATAATGGATGTATTTTTATTCGCTTTCCCAAACCACAGTTTAACACCTTGGGT
This sequence comes from Apaloderma vittatum, assembly GCF_000703405.1. Classification (NCBI taxonomy): domain Eukaryota; kingdom Metazoa; phylum Chordata; class Aves; order Trogoniformes; family Trogonidae; genus Apaloderma; species Apaloderma vittatum. Next base: position 47,102 of record NW_009725455.1, read on the forward strand.
GAAATCCCAGTCTCATTATAGTCCATGCCTTGACTTTTAATGGGGTTAAGACTTTATGCTTCATGTTCTTTTGCTGAAGGAAAACCTGCATGCTAAAACTATAGCATTAGATTCAGTCTGCAATCTGCATATACCTGCAGTGCTTGCAGTGTATAATCTTTTCAGCAGCGTATATTTCTTCAAGAAAATAGTGGCATTCAGAAAATTCAGGTCAATAGATCTGGAAATAGAAGTAGGTTTTGTTAAATACTCCTTAAGTTATTCTGTAAATGATTTTAATAAAAAATAAGTAGCATTTTTTCTACTTTGTAGCAGGACGTATTTGGAAAAATAATAAACCTTCTACCTGAGAAACTGACAAAAATGCTAAGACTGATGGTCATGACAGCTAGCATTCATGATGTTAGAAATTGTTTAAGAGTTTCTGGCATGATTGCCTCGTAATTTTTATCTAAGAATAACTTTTTGTTCTTGCAGCAGTTTGCCCTGAAAATACATTTGTTACGACACAGTAGGCATGGCCTCCGGCAGCGTGATCGGGCTTTTGATGGTGCTTAAAGCTTACACAGCATAGTACAGTTAATTGCATTATTATTGGGCTGATCAAAATAACCAGATACACAAAATGATGCAGTATCTTGTTGCGTGTGGAATCTGGAGTGTATTCACTAATAGGTTTTTGAGGTGTAACTTTTTCTTTTTATGTCAAGGTATTATCTGTCAAGTTTCTGATCTCCTCTGAGAACCAAGTTAGCTCATTAGCTGACAACTAGTGGCCTCTTTTCTTTTTCCTTTGACCCCCCCCACTATATCCCCTTCGCTTCCCCTCCCCACAACTGTAAGGCTATTGTTAATGGATCTATAGTGTTAGTTCTCCATATGTTGCTTGAGTTAGTAAAAAATTTCCACTCTGTTTTCTTTACTTGAGCTTATGTGGATGTATTGAGGGATCTGATGGCTTTTAGAGAAAGTCGTAAAGAGAGAACAGGTATAGGGCTGAGCTCTGCCAGGGAATGTAGTGAGAGATGCTTAGTCAATAGTTTTGTTGGGCAAAGTTGTGACTTTGCACCTTGGAATTAGCAAAGTGAAGAATTTTTGCCGAGATGCTCAGTCTGCTTGACTTTGCAGGCTTCCTGTCGGGCTCTTTCTTTGTGCAAAGATCATAAAGCTTTTGCCATCTGAGTAGAAGGTGGACACAGGATGTAGATGACGATGATTCTTCACGAGCTCTACCGCTTTCCTGTGTAAAAGAGGGACTGTACTGAGGATACAGCAGGTTTCCAGGTGACCCGACAGCATTGCCCTTGACTGTTTCTATGGGTGTGCTCCTGTAAAAACGTTGGGATTACCCAGCTCCCTTGATCCTAGCACAGGCTGCCACTAGTCACGCAATACAATTCTGGAAATGGAAATTAATTTGAACAGATTGCAAACCACAGTTGAAGTTTTTCATCAACTTTACATCTTATGTAATAACTGTTCCATACTACTGCCCTGACAAAAGATAAGAACTGTACAAATCAATTTCCTTTCTAGAATGATGGTATTAGTAGCCTGGTGCAAACTAGGCTTTTGTGTTGGTCCTCCTGTCAATAAATGGGATGAGAAGTGATCAACAAAAACGTGAGCCCAAAAGAAAAAAGAAACTCCATCGTTTGTTCTGAGGAATTCTTCACAACAGGAAAAAAAGGGATAACTTTTTGCTTAGTGAATCAGTTTCTTTCCAGTGGGTGTCTTCTTGGAGCAGTGCAGTTTTGTTCCTGTCGATGACACAGGTGGAACTCGATTTTTGATAAACCTGGTTAAAAGTGCCTTTCAATTAAGTGCATTGCTTTGAACTTAGCAAGTTACCATCCTATATAGTGGCAGCAATTTCTTGAGCTTATTGAAGTCTAGGATTTCCTGCTAATTGGGAATTAATTAAATAGATTTATCAGTTTTCAGAGATATTTCTGGATTATGTCTCCTAAACTGTCTTTCCTGGCAATGTTATTCTGGCTCACCTGGTCTGTTTGGGTAACTTAAGGTGCTTAGTTTGATTTGAAGGACAGAAAGTTTTGGAAATTACCCTAGCAGGCTTATTTTTAAGGTTTTGTACCTCTTTTTTTCTTATATTTGATAGCTGTTTCTTATATTTGATAGCTGTTTTTAGTTACCAGCCAAGTTACATTCAGTGATATCTTGCACAGGCAAAACTCAGCAGCTGAGTAATTTAAAACATATTAGTGCTTGTTATTCCAGGTAGGGTGACTTACGCTGCCTGCTGAAATTAACTACTTTTTACTTGAATTCAGCTACAAAGATTTCTCTGTCAAAAAATATATGCCCGAAGTAGGGGGGAGTTCAAAACTCCACTATTTTGGAGTTTTATTTGCACTTTGCATTTTCCTTATTTTTCTCTTTGAATAGTTGTGGCTAAAATATTTCAGACATCAACTTTGAATTTTGATGCACATTCTCCTCACTTTGCTGTTGTAGAATTAATTCTGCCTTTTTTAAAAAAAAAAATATTTTTTCTCTTCTTCTTTTGGGAGAGTTGGGTTTGGTTGGGATTTTTGGGATTTTTTTTGTCCTTTGGGAGCATCCCCAAACCTTTTTTAATCTTCTGAAGCAATGGTTTTAGCAATGAAATTATTTACCCATAGTTCTTCTCCTCGGGAGAGTTTGTTTCATCAAGATTCTCACACATTCAGCCACCCACCTTGTCTGAAGCTGTACCTATTTGAGGTGCTTTGTCTGCACCTTAATATCTTTATCCTTTTGAAGTGCATTTGTGATAATTGTATGGAGTAGTTTACTTTTTTGGTCATAAATTTGTACTTCTCTTGTGAAATTGAATTGACTGTAATATTCTGGGGAAAGAAGTTGAAGGCAGAAGAGCACAAGACTAGCAAGTAATAGCAAGTAAAGGCCTTTTTCTCAAACTGTTATCCTCCTGCTCCCCTTAAGGACCGAAATGTCTTGAAGACCTTGGAGTACTGCCAGTCTTTTGATAGCGACTCAAGAATTAAAATCCTGTCAGATAATGTTCCAGATCTTCAGAGAAATAATTACAACCAACTTTCTCATTCTCATCCATCTCTTCCCTATTCTATTGATGATCTAGTTTAAATTTAAAAAAGCTTTTTTGTGGTCTAGCTTCATAATGGGGTTGTTCTATAATATCTCAATTTGTCTCTAGCAGTTTTTCTAATAGTGTGCGTCAGTAGAAGCAAACATGTGCTGAACGTTTACTGCAGTAACATCTACTTGGCAGATATATTTTTCAAACATCAGATGCGATATTTCTGCAAAAGTGACATAAGGAGGGTTACTTTGGCTTTTGAAAACAATATTAACCTTTATACGTTGTACCGCTTATTCAGAAATCTCAGTGTGCTTAACGGATTATTAAAACAATTATGAAAATCTCTAATTTGCAGATGGGGGAAGCTGACAGAGAGAGGGTAAATGTGTTGCCCTAAGGCACACATCAAAGTCAAGAGTTTGGAGCTCAAGACTCCTGCCTTAGATATCTCATTCAAACAAAATCCTCTTAAAAAGAGCACGGGTTGAACTCAGACTGAAATACTGAGATGTAAACAAGTTCTGCGAACTGGTGGGAATGCTACTTAGAAATATTTAATCAAAAAAATGTGCTTTGCCCAGCAGTACTTCTCTAATGCACCCAAAGCTGTTGCCGCCAGTAGGAGAAAAACTGCAAAGGGTGGCACCTTTCCTGAAAATCAGTGACACTGAGAGAAGCCTCAGCAGAGCTGATGGGAAGTGGAGAAAATGAGCAGCAGATACAGGATTTTCCTGTGCTCCCTCTCGCTGCTCCCTGTTCTTATCTTCCTTAGCCAGGATGCAAGCAAAATAAAATAAAATAAATGACGGGTCCCTTTATGTTAATTGTTGGCTACCTTAGGGTACCATCTCTTTCGAACACCTCTGGCTTCGGAACTGTTATGCTCGAAAATTAAGTGCCTGGGTACAGCACAATGATTCAGATGTTGGAGGCTGGGTGCCTCTGCTCCCGCCTGGGCCAGTGCGAGGTAGGTGGGCTTCTCCAAAAGTGCAAGCTGAGGCTCACGAGCTGGGTGTAGAGACAGTTAAAACTGAAGAGCAGGACCTGGGAAGCTGAGAACACGTGAACTGCTGCTTTCCTTTGAAGCTTTAGTTTCTAACTTGAGGCTGTATTTGGGGTGTTTCAGACCTTTAGCGAGTTGTGTGTCTGGAGTCCTTTCTTGATTAAAGATGCCGAAGCAAATGTGGGCTTCATGTGTAGTTCCCCCATGATGAATCCTACAGAAGTGGAGCCAGTTTTTGAGGTTCCAGCCCCAGCTGCTTACATCATTCCTCCCCACTACTCCCATTTCATCTCTATACCCCTCCCACCCTCAGAGATTTTTATTCCCTCATCTGTTTCAGAATATGGCTGTACAAATAGCTTCACGGAATAGTCTGGTGGAAAAAGTCAGGCTCCCACTCTTCACTTCCAGCCTTTCCCTCCATCTCCCTGAAAAAAAAAAAAAAGCCCCAACAGAGGGTGGTTTTGTGTTTACAGTAGACTGTTTCACTGAAAGAGTTTCAAGTGTGCCCACGCAAACAGCTGAATCCATACAGCTGAGAGTGCTGTAATCCTTGGGCAAAGAGAGGAGGGAGAGACAGGAAGATGCTGATGCTGGAACCTCTTAAACTGACTTTGCTGGCAATAGCAAACTGCACCTTTCCTGGCCTTAAAATAGATCTGCCAAGAGAGACTCTCATGGTATGAGCATTCCCTCAGGAAGAGGGAGGACTGCATTCAGGCCTCTCAGCTAGGTCTGTATCCTAGCAGGAAGGATGCTCTCATATAGCGAGTGATCCATGAGTTCAGTAGATGTGCAGTTGTTGCTTTCTCCTTCTGTGGATGCCAAACCTGAACATGGCCAAGCAGAAAGCTCACCAGTGGGAAGAACAAGACTGAAAGGACCATGACTGTAATCTGCAGATTGGGCTGCTGTGGTCAAAGGTTTCTACTTCTCACCCTCAGAGTTACTTGACCTTTGTATTTGATAATTGTTGAACATGGAAACACAAGTAATCCACATGTCAAGGCCTTGATTTCATATCTGCCCTTTTGGGTGAAGGATTATACCCTGTCAGGTATAAGCCTTTACAGCAAAAACGCACAGCACGAGAAATGGCTTTGCAGGCTATGCTTTCTGCACTTTCTAGTCTGTTGGTTTGGTTTGTTTTGTTTGATTTTTTTGTTTCTCTAAACAGACTTTGATAGTTTCCCTTTGACGGTTTGTATGTGTTTGTCTTTTCCTGAAATTTTTTATTATGTCATCCAAGCTACACAGATAAGTCACAAATGGTAGCTTTCTGGAAGTCTTATAGATCACTCACTACAGGTGAGTCATCCTAATAGCAATTCTGGTGAAGGAGTGCTCTCACATCAGGTTATTTCTTCATTAGATGTGTAAAAATTCACATGACGGATACTTTTTGACTGTCCTAACTGTGAGAGAAGCTCCATTATGTTTTTTCTCCTTTTATTATCTATATTTCTCACCAAAAAAATAGTCCCCGTGTGTGCACTTTCTGATGCTTAGTATGATAGCATGTCTGCAGCTGGTATTTTTCTCCCATGAAGATTCACTGATTCCTGAGGTCTGCTGGTCTCCTGGTGCTACATAAGGTGGAGCTGTGTCTTTTAGTTCAGTTCCAGACTGTGCTTGGATCATAACCACTCAGACCTGACTTGTTTCTGATGAAACTAAACTGAAAATAGGCTTTAGGTGGATTCCTACTGTGCTTCAGCCACTAATGGGCTTTCAGATTACTGGACTCCATCAGAACTTGTGATAGGAAACTCCCCTGAAACTCGTGTAGAGTGGACATTGGTTTCTCAGCACCAGCTGTTTTGCTTTACAGATGTGTTCCTCTTGGTCTACACAACTCGCTAATCTACATATAAACGTGACATAATTGACTCCTTTGCTGAATCAGCTGATTGAAATACATCCATTAAAAATGCAGTTCTTTTTCTGATGCCCTCAGAATGGCATGTGTTGAGCTCCACGTTGTCTACGTTTGACTGCCACAAGAGCCTTGTGGGAAAGTGAGTCTTGATGGGGATGTGAGCAGCATTTACTGACATCTTTTTTTTTTCATAGTTTTTTTATTCTTAATTTTTAAATTGCATTTACATGTAGGGGACATATAGCTACCTAGCAGTGTGATTTTTGAGATATGCTCTGGGGAAGTGCACAAGAAAGAACAGACTGAAACAATACAATTTGCCTTCCTAAATCTCACCGGAATAAACTTTGGCTAAGTAAAACTTGCCTAAACTTGTATGTATACATTTTTACAAGTAACTTTCTATTGGCCTTCCTGTTTTTTGAAGAGATGGAGAAAAAAAGGGTATTGACCACATGAAAACCGAGGAAAAAGCTGGTCCTGTATTTGCAGCATACTTATCACTTCATGTCTCTGTTCACATCTGTTTAAGTTATCTGGTTTTAGCCTTTTGTTTCCTGGCAATGAGAGCAAACACTATATTACTGCAATGTCTTAACAATAACTCTCTCTGTTTCTGTATTCTACTGTACTAAGCTGGTCCCAAAGAGATTCACATAAAATCATTCTCTGTAACCAGCTATATTTCACTTGGACACTATCTGTAAAATAATTATGTATTCCTGATGTCCACATGCCCTACAAGGCTCTTAGTGGGTACGTACCTACATAGGCATTTCTGATAATATCCAGTTCTAACATGAACTCTGTATAACATAAACTCTATAAAAACCTAAAAATATGCACACCCCTAGCAATGGCAATATTCCACAGTTCTAAATATTATGTGCTTGAAATATTCAACCAAAAAATCCCCAAGAAGTGTAAAAATAATTGTTATAGTGGCGCCTCTCTTGCTGCTGTGTAGCTGAAGTCCTCTTCACTGTCTGCCCCTGTATGTAACTGAGATGTAAAACTGGCTTGTAAATAAATTCTGGTCTGAAGTTACTGATACAGTCTTTTGTTCACTGAGCAGGCAGCTGAGCTAGTGAAATAGTTGTCCTAGTGCTCAGATATCAGCTACGTTCTCAGCAGGTATCCTCTACTGCCTCAGTACGTTACCAGCTTCTATCTCCAGTTCAGTTCTGTGGGTTTGTGGAGTCATTTACACTTAAAAAGGGACATGCATGGTATTATGTATGTGGTTCTTTTTTCACTTTATGCCTGTCTCTTCCAGTTTAAAGAGTTTCCCCAGCCCACAGGCTGTAGGGTGGTGGGAACGTTTTGTACATGGTGGAAAGAAACTCAAATAAGGTGGAGAAGCAGTGACTGAAGGATATGATTCTGACAGAAGTGCACCTAACTTTTTATTTGAAAAAAACCTCTCACCAGTAGTAGTGGATTTCAGATGAGAAGACTGGGATTTAGCTTTTTGAGTCGTTGGTCTTCAGCCAAGTAGGACTGGGCAAGGCTCAGATCAGAGCCAACAAACTAGCTTCTGATCAAAGGGATCAATAGAGAGCAATAAGTATCCTTCTTTCACTGCACTACCCCGTAAACACGATTTAAGGTGAATACTGTCTCCATGGGCACCAACCTAAAAACTTCCAAAACTTTAACTTGGAAGCTATACTTTAAGTTGAACGTTCCTGCAAAATACTGAATACATTGCTAAAAACAGTTACAACAAAAGTTGTTTAACAGACCGCGTTTGTCTGGCCAAGGCGGTAGATCGCGTAACTGGAACTGGGCGTGCCCAGCCTTGCTGCTTCCATGTTGCCTGTGGTATGGAATGTGGAGCTGGCTGGGCTGGACACAACACTCCCTCTCAGCTGCTGAGATCGAGCAATGTCTGCTGAGCTTCCAGGTGTGATTTGGTAGACTGGTTCATGAGATGGAGTTCTGAGGGTTATTTAACTATCCCTGCAAAGGAGTGGTTACGTACTCGTGAAAAAGCCAGCAGTAACTTGAAACCAAATTCTCTGAATGCATCTCCGGAACATCGTTCGGGGTTGCATATCACAAAAGCATCAAACTTCTTTTTAAAAAAAAATTTACCTGCATCTGTAATATCAGTAAATTCATGCAAGGCACTGTTTTTTCATAATTGAGAGGTTCCCTGCAAAGATCAAAACCCTTAAGTATGGTATTTGCAATGTGGCAAAGATGCTAGAGGAGGAGATGCCATGTAAAGTGTCATCAAATCAATGTATGAGCAAAGATAACCAGGAACTTAAAAGTGTGCAAACTGTGCCATTAGTGCAGAAATGCTGGTCAAGTGACTTAAAATGAATTTTAAATTTTAATTATTTTTTTTTTTAACAAACTCAATCTTTCATGAATATTTCTTGTGTTTCAGTAATCACTTAGGGAAGAGTCTGCAGCTGCTGATGGACAGAGTGGATGAGATGAGCCAAGACATTGTTAAATACAATACCTACCTGAGGAATGTCAGCAAACAGCAGCAGCAGAAACACCAGGTTGGTAACATGGAAAATCTGAATGAGAGAATTTTTTTCCACGAAGTATGGTTTGGGTGGTGTTATCTAAGACAGATGAATATGGATTGAAGCAAGATAAAATTCACACAGAAACGTAGCCATTAAGTAGATTTATACGATATTCAAGTCAGTGGGGAATTATCAAATGGATTCACTTCCGCTGACACGTAGCATGGCTTGATCTTTCTTTACTTTTTTACGTATTTGTTACTGATTTATGATAAACCAAAATCATCGATGAATGTTCTGTAGACACAGGGATTAGAGGTTTAGTAAATGAAATGAAAGACCTGAAAACTAGTGAATTGTTCCAAAACAAACTGTGTTTTAATACCACCACATGAGTAGTGATACTGATGAGGTGCTGCTTTTAATTCCTGATGCCAAAGGGCCTTTTTAAAATACGAAAGAGCTAAGGGTACAGAATTCTGAGTATGGAGACTGACTCTGGGTGGCCCTGCTTGACCACAGGGGCTGGACTAGGTGACCTCCAGAGGTCCCTTCCAACTTCCACTGTTCTGTGATTTGGAGATTGCATTTGATAAATTGGTTGTCTAATTATAGAAGAATGCTGGTGCATAGGAAAAAAACCACTATGAAAATGATTTAAAAGCCTGGAAAGCAGATCTTAGTAAATGCAATGCACGTCGTGATAAATTAGCAAATGACTTGCTTTACTCAAGAAGTACCTGCTTAAAAACATAAATTAGAACTCTTTAATATAGCAGAGATATGGTAAGATCCAGTATCGGCCAGCTGAAAATGGGCCAGGCCACTAAAAAAAATTAATAATTGCAGGTATTGCTACAGAAAGAAGCTAATTATTAAAAAGAATACTCATAGTGAAGTGCTATCTATTTTAAAATCAAAATTAGCTTTTTTTCACCTAAGTATACCTTGAACAGGGAGTATCTTAAGGAAGCAGCACATGATCAGTGATTGTCTCCTGGCTTTCTAATTCCTGAGGACATGCAAGCTTCATGCATGTTCAGAAATTTTTTTTTCCTTTGCTGCCTAATTTGAATAGAAAGATGGCATCCACTTCAAAGGTTTTTGTATAACCAAGGGGATCTATTTATTTTGAAAAGCAGAGCAAAGTAGGTTCCATGGTGTCTCACTTAATTTCTTTACTAACTATAGCTGCTTTAGTAGTGGCTCATTGCAGCATAGTTAGTGGTCTTAACTTCATTTTTAAAATGGAGCAATTGTGATTAAGAGCAAGCCGTTTCAATAGAGAATAATAGGCAGACTGCTGAGAAGTGAATGGGGTAATGCAAAGAAAGAAGAAACTACATGCAATTCACATACAAATATGGGCATTTAAGATTTTATTTTTAACGTTGTCCAAAAACTTGTATTTGTCACTGCGACTGGGAAAAAAAATTACTTCGTTTGAGTACGCCACCAAGTATGAACTGTTTTCAGACTCTTATGCACAGATACACTTAAATGAGAGAAAACACCCTGTACCCTTTGGCTTGTTTATTATAGTTTTTTTGGTGTTGAATGAGGGCTTCAATAGACAAACTTTACAAGTAGTTTGTGGCTGTGAGATATGATTTGAAATCTCACGTATGTGCTTTTGAACCTCTGCAAGAAATGGTCTGAAGAAATGATCAGCCTTAATTTTCATAAACTTCAAGTAATCTACATGGCAGAAGGAGGCACTGAAAACAAATCTGGTTTGGGTTTTTTTTCATTTGTTTTTTTTTAATAGCAGAATAATTTATACAAACTGCTACACTGGTATATACTCTGGAAACCCACAAAGAAATGGCATCAAAGTAGCAGAATATCTAAATAACTGGAATGGGAAAATGAACCATTATGCTTTTTATCAGCCGCCACTTTGCTCTCTGTTTAGAGTTAATATTTTTTGGCTTAATCAAGTTCTTTCCTCATTTCACAATAATATTGTTTTGACCTTTAACTTGCATAAAATATAATATTTCTCGTTTCTATAACTATTTGAGGTAATGGCTCCTCATACCTACATATTCCAAGCTTATTTTCCTTTTTTTGCTTGGGGAAATGGAGGCCTTTATCTACTACAATGTATTATTTCCATCAGATACTGTATTTACATCTATGAAAAAATTTTAAAAATTAACCCCACCACCTCAGTACCACGTAATTTTCCAGTGCCTCACGTATTTAAAATGCTAGCTTGCAGGTGGAAATGCTTGTTACCAGAGAGTTGAAATAAACTGTGTATTGCATTTACATTATTTGAAATAACCTCAGTTCCCTTGAATACGCGTAGTTTTTAAAAGGTACTTGCTGGTTAGGTAAACATCTGAAAAGAGAAACTTTTTGCTGCTTTGGAAGTCCTGTTGCAATTTGTTTGTGTTGCTTTATTTTCAGTACCAGCAGAGACGTCAGCAAGAAAATATGCAGCGTCAAAGCCGAGGAGAAGCCCCTCTTCCTGAGGAGGACATCAATAAGCTTTTTAAACCACCACAGCCACCTCCAAGAATGGAGTCACTCCTCATTGCAGGTAACGCTCTAGCCACCTCTTCAACTCATCTTTTCATATATGAATGTTAGCGTGGGATAAAGTGCAGTTGTTACATTAGAAAACATCTGGGTTTTTCATTGCTAGAGAAGGGCAGTGAAGCTGGTGAGGGCTCTAGAGAACATGTCTTATGAGGAGAGACTGAGGGAACTGGGATTGTTTAGTCTAGAGAAGAGAGGGCTGAGGGGAGACCTCATTGCTCTCTCTACAACTACCTGAAAGAAGGTTGTAGTGAGATGGGGGTCGGTCTCTTCTCACAAGTAACAAGTGATAGGCCTCAAATTGTGCCAGAGAAGTTTTAGATTAGATATTAGGAGAGTTTCTTTACTGAAGGAGTGGTGAGACATTGGGGACAGAACTGCCCAAGGAGGTGGTGGAATTGCCATCCCTGGAGGTGTTCAAAAAACACGTAGATGTGGCACTACAGGGTATAGTTTAGTAGCTATGGTAGTATTGGGTTGACAGTTGGACATGATGATCTTAGAGGTCTTTTCCAATCTAAATCATTCTGTGATTACTGTTGTCGTTATGGTGTGATATTTTGGTAATGGTAGTATTCCGAATACTGTCCTTCACTTGGACTAAGGTAGCAGTTTCAACCTGTGACCTACAGCCCTAACGTCTGAAGTATTTTAAAAAAAAAAGTTGCTAAGAAACACAGCCTTATTGCTGGTGGAGAGCCCATGTAAGTAAGCTTCCACACGCATCTAGGTAAGTAACAGAGGCATGTTAGCCATGCAGATATGCACCCGTGTAACTTTTTGGAAGCAAGCCACTGTATTTAACCAGAATGGCTGCACTGAGCTTTAGATTTGGTGCCTGGGGACTTTCTCCCTTTACTTATCTTACCATGCTATGTAGCTCCTGCCTGACCATCTGTGCCTCCTGGCTTGTGGGAAAGGACTGGACCAGCAGCCAGAGCCTCTTTCTGGCTCCATCCTGAGAGGGTGAAATGTGATTTTGAAGGAGAGATGGAGAAATAAATGCTCCACAGAGTGGACTTTCTGTGTGAACAGGTGTAGGGACTGCTGCAATCACTAAGCTGCTCCCTGCACTCCCTCAACTCCAGAAATTAGAGGGTTCTACAGACAAAGGCAGGAATAAGATGTTTGGACTAGAACTACTGATTCAGAGCAGAGCAGTTGTCTGCAGCCCTGAGTAACCGGTAACATCCTGAGATGCTGAACTGGCTGTTGCAGCAGCTGAGATTTTTACTTGGAATTTCTCAGAAAACTGAGAGAACATCTCTGATTTCTGTGGCCAGAGTTTTAGGGAAACTATCCCCGTTCTTTCTGCAAGCCAAGGTGAATGAAAATATTAACAAGCACAAAATTTAAGTGTAGATCCCACCCACCCAAATTTCTTCAGTCTAGTGGTAGGACATAGCCACAGTTTGGTACTGAAATCAGTGTTTGTCCTGTGCCTCCTGGAAAGATAAAAGTACCTGGAGACTCACACTGGCAACAGAGAGCAGAAAACCTAGGTGACCTGCTAAGTAATCTAAATTTGGAAAATGTCACACAAAAGCAAATCGTTTAACTGTAGCAGGACTTTTGGATCAGTTAGCTGTAAGCTTTTTTTGGACCGAGAGAAAATTAAACTGTAGTCTTGGTAAATTAGTGTACAGAAAGGAGTGAGTCATAGCATAGAATGGCTTAAGTTGGAAGGGACCTTAAAACTGATCAAGAGTGCTTTGATATTAAAAAAAAAACAATTTGAACTGTCACTCTTAAATTTTTGACATGTTCTTTAATTATTATTCCTTCCAGAGCCTTTTAAAAAAATTGTTTTGATAGTTTTTACCAGTTAACAAATCCTAGCTGCATTAAACTATTTAAACATTTGGGTTTAGCATGGCTTAAAAATGCAGCAGGAGGGGTGTGTGTGTGTGTGTACACGTGTGTTTTATGAATGTGATAGCTAAGGATGAATCATCTCGTATAAGAGGAGGAATTGAAAACTATTATACTTAAGGGAAAAACCAGTTTTCAGCCAAAGCAATCTCTTCATTTGTTCTTTTACCATAGTCAGGGGAAGGATTGAAAGCATCCACTTAACTTAGATGAAGTAAAGTTTGTGGATAAAGAAGGAAACTTAGCTCTTTTGTCTCTGAGGCATTAAAAAACTTCTCAAATAGAACATTAAACTGAGAGTTTATTGGCCTTCTAAACAGTCTTAATTTTGATTAAACGGACTTCATGTTTTGCTATTCCTAGCAAACAAGGGAAATAACTTGTAGCAGTGTGTGTATAAAAACGTTTTGATGGGCACGTTTGATTTGTAAAGCACTGACAAGTCTTCATACTCTGGTGATTTTTGAAATAGCTAGTAAAGTGAAATATTAGGTGGAAAAAAAAGGCTAGCAAAGTGTCAAACAGGAATACCACAGTTTTCAATCGGCTACTGAAGAATATTTGTTACAAATATTTTAATAGGGACAGCAGATGTGTAAGAACAGAACTGAAATGCAATCTTGTATTTTTTAGGGCAATTAAACTGAACAATTAATGTGATTAAATTTCCGATACAGCAGCAAGAACTGTTTAATTTTTTTATTGTCCTATGTCTTTCTAGAAAGTGTATGTAACAAATTGTAGGAAAATTAAGGGAGGTTTGAGCATACCAGTTTACCTATTCTGCTAATTTAATTTCTTCTTCTTCTTCCCAAAGCTATTTGGGAATACTGAAAATTCCTAAGCGTAGAGTAGTTGAGCTGTTTTGGTTACTTTTCTCTCTAAATCCTGCATTATTCATGAATGTTTGACTTTTCAAAAATTGTGCTCCAATATGTCTTTCTGAATTTCAAAAGTGACAAGGGTTTACACTTCTTTTTTATTGACAGGTCAAATTAATACCTACTGCCAGAATATTAAGGAGTTCAATGCACAGAACCTGGGCAAGCTTTTCATGGCTCAAGCTCTCCAGGATTACAACAACTGAAGAAACTTCACTGTAGCCCTCAACAGAAAAAGTTATATGCAGTTTTATACTGTTCTTGATCCTTTTGAAAAATTACTATATTGGGAAAAATCTTGTAAAACATAGTCACCTTCGTTTGTGTAGAATTCTACCAAAAGAAAAATAAAGGCAAATTTTAATGATATTTTAGTATTTCCTTATTTGTTGGACCTATTGGATTGGAATTTTCTGCGGTCACTTGGGTTTTCTAAATGTTTGGCAGTTATTCATGTTTAGTCATAGCAAATAATACAGGTTTTATTTAACTTGGAATCTGAAGGAAAACCAGATTATAACAAATGTTCAGTATAACTGACTTCACAGAACAAATTTTAACATTTCCCGGTTTTGGTTGAGGGCTTGGAACCGTGATGTGTAAGTCACAGCATTTGTTGTTTCTTTTTATTTTTTTTATTTTAACCTGCTTAGACAGCCTAGTGTGGTGGACCTTCCATATCACGAATATTGCATAGGCTTTACGTTCAGAATATAAAAAATAGTATTATGTTCAGCCATACCATGCTAAGCTGTGTTCCTATTTTCTTTTGTTACCCACCAACTGGATTGAAATCCAGTGATGCTACTGAAGTCTTCCTGACAGAAATTTCAGAAGTAGTGAACCCAGAGCAGTTAGTGTGGTGTAAATGGACACCACACGTGCTCTGCACTAATTCTTCATCTGGATATGGCCTTATTCCTGAACTCAAGCTAGCTACCTTTTAAACAAAAATGTTAATTTGAAGGCTTAATATGTGGAAACTCACACGTTACTGTTAATGATTTCTCTTTTTTTTTTTCTTGAGTTCTTTCTTGCATGTCATTGTGTGATGAGTTCTGGGAGCCTAAAATGGCTGAAGGAATGTGGCTTGGTCTTTTAAAATAAATAACATCCTCTAAATATGAACTTAGTGTGGAGTATTTCAGCCTCTAAGGTGACTGTTTTGGAAAGTCAGAAGCATATGTGAAAACTGAGATTTACACTAGAAACTTATTTTCTGAAATAAAAGATGAGTTAGGTATCCTGCTACAGTGCCATGTGATTGAGTTTCATTTCCTATAAAAATACTATTCAAACCATGTTAATTTTCTAGTTTTCTGAAGGACCAAAATAACCACCAGGGAACAGAAGTAAGCAGCAGATAATTAGACTGAGACATCTGAGATAGGAAAAAAAACCGATCTTCTGCATAGCAGGGCATAGAAGACTGACTCTGTAGTGACTGTGTACAGAAGGAAGCGGCAGTAACATTATACATACTAAAAAGTCTGCAGAGGAGGTGCTGGCAAAATGAATGCTTGGAAAAGGTTAAAAACAAGCTGTGTGTTTTGAATTAGTTCTTTAAGATTGAGGATGTAATATAAGAAAGAGGGCAGTGATACTCTACTGTGCTGGAGCTTAACAAAGGTGGTGAATTCTACATAGCTAGGTTAAATGTGCTAAATATCAAGTGAAGTCCGTGAAGAAATGTTCAAGACTTCAGTAGAGATTAGTGGCTTCTAAAGGTATGGGTCTGAGTCAGACAGGGGAATGAGATACAGAAGTAGGTGATGTGTAAAGAGATTTTGGAGACGATTTGACTATTCTCTTCTGAATCATACTTTGGTCTTCTGTCATGGTGGAAGTAATTAGACGAAGTGTAGTGGTTTGACCCAGGCTGAAGGCCAGGTGTGCACCACAGCCACTCTGTCACTCCCCCTTCTCAGCTAGACAGGGGGGAGAAAATACAATGAAGGGCTCATGGTGGAGATAAGGACAGAGAGATCACTTCTAATTATCATCCTGGGCAAAACAGGCTTGACTTTGGGGAAATTAATTAAATATATTAACAACCAAATTAGAGAAAGGCAATGAGAAATAAAAGCAGATTTTAAAAATAATACCCTCTCCCTACCACTCCCTTCTTCCTGGGCTTATTTGTTCACCTCCTCCCCCTGAGCAGCGCAGGGGGACGGGGAATGGAGATTGCGGTCAGTTCATCCAATGTTGTCTCTGCCACCACTTCTTCCTCAGCAGGAGGACTCCTCACTCTTCTCCTGCTTCAGTGTCGGGGTCACTCTTATGGGAGACTGGTCTTCACAAGCCTTTCCAACATGAGACCTCTCAGGAGAGACAGTTCTTGTCAAACTGCCCCAACGTGAGTTCACTCCATGGGGTGCAGTCCTTCGGGGGAAACTGCTCCAGCGTAAGTGTCCCGAGTCCTGTCAGCAAACCTGCTCTGGTGCGGGCTCCTCTCTCCACATGCAACAGCTCCTGACAGGAGCCTGCTCCCGAGTGAGCTTCCCATGGGGTCACAGCCCCCTTCAGGCATCCTCACTCCAGCCTGGCGTCCTCCATGGGCGACAGGTGGACATCTACACCCCCATCCCCCCCATGGTCTTCACCATGGCTCAGGGGAATCTCTGCCTGGGGTACCTCCTCCCCCGGCTTCTTCACTGACTGTGGTGTCACATACGGAATCATAGGATTATCAGGATTGGAAGGGACTTTAACGATCATCTAGTTCCAACCCCCCGCTATCAGCAGGGGCATCCTCCACCAGATCAGGCTGCTTAGAGCCCCATCCAGCCTGGCCTTAAAATCCTTACTCTCCTCTCTCTCTGAGTTGTTGTGGTGCAGTTTTTTTTTCCCCAACTCCTTAAATATGTTATCACAGAGGTGTTCTGTCATCTCTGATAGGTTCAGCTTTGGCCAGCAGCAGGTCTGCCTTTGGAGCCAGCTGGCATTGGCTCTATCAGACCTAGGAGAAGCTTCTAGCAGCTTCTTGCAGCAGCTGCCTCTGCAGTGTCCCCTCTCCCCGCTACTGAAATCTGGCCAGGCAAACCCAGTATACGAAGCCTCCCTGAGCAAGGGAGGTGGAGTCAGTTTAAGCTGTTGGCTATAAATGAGAGTCAACAGCTGTAGAGATAAGGAATTAAAAGGGATGGGGCTGTTTCTCCATGCTGGGTTTGACGTGAGCTTTCCCCATTATTGCTATATTTTTGGAACTTCACTTTTACGTGTTCCCTTCCTAATGTGAGCGAGCTGGCAGCTCAGTCACTGTAAGATAAATCTCCCTGCTTATGGGAGAGTGTGGTCGTCTGTCCCAACTTCCTTTTCACCTATAGAAAAAACATAAGCACTTTGCTGGTGTGAAATGGGCTGAGTGCAACTTGGTCTTACATAAATAGCTAGAAAGTTAGTGCTCCTATCGCAGGCAGGTTGGAACACAGATGATCTCTGAGGTCCCTTCCAACCTAAACAGTTCTGTGGTTCTGTAGTTCAAGGAAATGCTCTCTCTGAGGAGTCAAAATAATGAATGGTGCACACTCATTCCACGTCACAAAGGGGAATAGGTTTATCTCTGAGCCTTTCCAACAGTCTGAAATGTGTCTGGTTATATGGACAGCCCTGAGGTTATCTTCAGGACAGGCAACAGGAAAGGATGCTAAACTGCACCATCTGTTTGGTTAACCAAGAAAATATGTGTAATTCCTCAAATATGGTTAACTGCCATGGTTGTTATCAGATACTAATCCTTTATATTAATATTTTAGGAAAATTAAACCAAGGGGGAGAGAGCTTTTCTGTAATCCAAGCATACTTGGCGTTTTCTTATCTTGACATCAAGATATGGACTGGTATTCCTTTCTACTTTTGGCATTTTCAAAGTCAGACCAAGCTCCATCTGATCTGTAAGCTTTCTGCCACTGACTACTCACATGGAGGAAGCCTGGGCTGCTTTCCCCAGTTATTCCACATAAGGTTATCATGTCCTTTTTTCTTCTCCGCTCCACATGATATTCCCTCAAATACTTAACGTGTTTTAGAGGCTGAATTTGTACTCCTCTCTCAGAGTTGGGCTTCTGTGCAGAGCTGAACAGTGTTAAGCTGCTGCCAGATAAGAACGGGTAATGTTTGTGGAGAGGTAAACAACTGCACCGAGTACAGAAGGTCTGGGCGATGTTGCAGGTGTCCTTTCTGGTGCTAACAAAGAGATTGGATGGGATTGGCAGTGGCAACCAGCAACACTTATAAAGAACATCTGACATACTTGTGTTTATGCTCTTTATGTTGCAAATTCCTCACCAAGTCATTAATTAATCTTCTTGGTCAGTATTGCCTTAGTTTTTGCCTTCTGGTGAATCTCTGATATTGACAAATCACTGGTCACAATCTGAGACATCTTTAAGAAGTAAACACTGTGTAATGGTTCTCCCTTGGTAGTCAAAGGACTCCTGGTGCTGTGTTAAGAAGTCATTGGAAGCTGGTGATGCAAAGAGTATCACCAGATGAAAAATGTGCAGTGTGTGCAGGAAGAGGTACTGAATTGCTCTCTGTGGAACTGCTTCTTGTCCAGTTTGCCAGCCCTAGGCTGAGAGATACCTCCCTCATCATTTTCCATGCCTGTGCATTTTCTTCCTCTGGATTTTATGCTTCCTTTAAATTTCCTTCAGATTTTGCCCACAGCTTGTTGCTTTTTCAACAAAAAGAGCATACTGCTCTAAATCCAATGCCTCCTGTCGTTATGTGCTTTACTTTTCCGTGAATTCTTCTGGAAAGCTTTGTCTGCATTTGGAAAGACAGTTTAAATTTAGTGATCTGAACATCGCATTCGTAGTGGAAGTTTCAGTTGCTCAGGTGTCAGATATGGTCTCGAGTTCATCTTTCTCATGCCCCTGGTCTTCAGCCTCAGGGAACTGAATGCATTGGCATAGCTCAAGGAGGTGGTGGTGCTGCTCCTTGGGACTAGTCCAGAGGGAGTGATTCAGAAGCTTTTCATCCCAACCTCACAACTGGAAAGAGCTTTATGTGAAGTTGGGTCTGTACTTTATTTTTTGATCTTTTAATTGACGGAACAGATTGCTGTTGGCACAACTTATCATATGCTGAGCGGTAGTGAATTGCAGAGAGCGGTAGAGGATGTCTTTAAAAACAACAGCTTTGGCAGAAGACTCCGTAGTGAGAAAAAAGTTAATGTCTTATTTCAATTAAAGCAAACATTTATGTGTGAAGAAAAATGGCCAGACCCGTTTTACAATGATATTAAAAGGCACTTGGGTGTCAGTAAAATAAACAAAGAGGAGTAGCAGTGTATTTATCCATCTAAAACACAGCTAAATATTTTAAAAGGTTTGTAAGATGAGAAAGAATGTATGCAACAAGGATTCCCATTTCTGGTTTAAATGATCGATTTATTAATCCCTCATCATTACTGAAGGTGCTGTTCCTTAAATATTATATGATACATCAAGTTTTTGATTATTTTTTTCTGATTTTAACAATACAAATTTAGTCTTATATGCAAAAATGTGTCCTGTTTTCACCACTCAGTGTGTGATTTCATCCATCTCAGTAAAACTGATGGAGAGTTGTATCAGATTAGAAAGGTGGAAGTCGATTGAAAGATCCAGGAGTCTCACCCCTCGTGCAGTGTTTTCTTGCTTGTGTACCCTGATGTCTGAAAACAAATCAAAGGATTTAAAGTCGCTTTTTTCTGCCTCACCACTGGTTAACTTTGTGTTCCTAAAACTTTCAGTTGGGTTTTTCAACATTAGCAAATTTAATTATTAGCTTGCAGATTGCATCTAAGGCAGGAAAACATATTATATAGCTGGAATGCACCAGTTTCAACAGGCTTGCCTGTTTCAAGATGTGGTTATAAATAGGCTTGAAAGTGAAGTCTAACTAATAATGACCGTTTTATATACTTTAGGAGAAGTAGTAAGCAATATGATGATTAAGGCTGATCTGTCTTACAACAGATTGTAACACTTGAGCAGTTTTGGCTTTGGACCAAATGTGAGACTTCCACACAGATACATATACATATTATTTTTTTAGCAAAAAAATGTGTTCATATTAATTGTCGTAACATTTAACATAACACACAAGTCAGGCAAATCTGTTATTAGCAATGAAAAAACTAGTTTCCAAAAGGATTAGCAATTACAAGCTTCAACAATGTTAACAACTTGTTTACATGAACTACAAGATCATATTCAATTTAATGATTTTTAATGTGACTCCTGAAGTTATGTTGTAAGTCTGTCTAGGGTTTTAGTATAATTAGGAGAAAAAAAACCCAAACCTTTCAGATTATAGAAGAGCACTTTCTACAGTTATATATGTAAGCACAAGCAGTCATGCACTTGGTTTCTTGTGGCTTTTGGGGATTTTTTAGTTTGACCACAAAGCTGCTCACAATGACTCCTATACACAACTGACACACTGTATCTTCAGCTCCCTTCAGGAGTTTCTTACTCTTCCTCTTTCGAGGGTGAGTTTTTTACTCTCCCTCTTTTGAGGGCGTCCTGCTCCAGCGCTCTGCCTCAGCTGCCTGGCTCCTGGCTCTCACCCCTGCCTGCTCCCTGCCCCTCTCGGGCTGCGTGTGGTGCAGGTCTGCCCTGCGACCTCGGCTGCTCAGCCCACTGATCTGTCATCTCATTGCACTTGGGCAATGAGTTTAGAAGTTATCAGAGCGGAGTTAAGAGAGCTACGGGGATGATTAAGGGACTTGAACCCCTCTCCTGTGAGGACAGACTGGGAGAACTGGGGCTGTTTAGCCTCTACAGGAGACGGCTGAGAGGGGATCTTATTAACGTATATAAATATCTGAGGGGTGGGTGTCAAGGGGAAGGAGACAATCTCTTCTCAGTGGTGCCCAGTAATAGGACAAGAAATAACGGGTTTAAGTTAGAACATAGGAAGTTCCACCTCAACATGAGGAAAAATTTCTTTGTTGTGAGGGTGACAGAGCCCTGGCACAGGCTGCCCAGAGAGGTTGTGGAGTCTCCTTCTCTGGAGACTTTCAAAACCTGCCTGGTTGTGTTCCTGTGTGGCTGCCCTAGGGGATCCTGCTCTGGCAGGGGGGTTGGACTAGATGATCTCTAGAGGTCCCTTCCAACCTCTAACATTCTGTGATTCTATAACTGCACAAGCTCTGTTTCTTTAGAAAAGCTCAATATGTAACCATTTACACTGATTTCAACAGCAGTGCATGGTACAGCGTGGGGCCGTGAAGAGGAAGCTGTGCAGATCTGGGTTCGCGTAGATCACCAGCATCCATCCTAAGGTGAGTAATGCATATTGCAGTTGAACAAGCTACTTGGAAATTAAAAACTCTCCCATTCACTAGCTGGTTTTTGTAAGACTTGAATGAATGTTCAGTGAACCTCCACTCTTGAAGGAAAAATTCCAAGTTGCAAGGGATAGCCAGACATTCCCACGGCGTTCTGCTAGAGAGGCTGGCAACTCATGGATAGACAGGAGTGCTCTTTACTGGGTTAAAAACTGGCCCAGAGAGTGTTGGTGAATGGAGTTAAATCCAGTTGGCGGCTGGTAACAGGTGGTGGTTCCCAGGGCTCGGTACTGGGGCCACTCTTGTTTAATAGCTTGAGCAATTATCTGGCTGAGGGGATCAAGTGCACCCTCAATCCGTTTGCAGATGACACCAAACTGAGCCAGAGTGTTGGTCTTCTGGAGAGTAGGGGGGCTCTGCAGAGGGGTCTGAACAGGCTGGATCGATGGGCTGAGGCCAATTGTATGAGGTTCAGCAAGGCCAAGTGCTGGATCCTGCACTTTGGTCACAACAACCCCCGGCAACACTTCAGGCCTGGGGAAGAGTGACTGTAAAGCTGCCCAGCAGAAAAGGATCTTGCGGTGTTGGTGGAGAGCCAGCTGGATGTGAGCCAGCAGTGTGCCCAGGTGGCCAAGAAGGACAACGTCATCCTGGCCTGTATCAGAAATAGGGAGGTCAGTAGGACCAGGGCAATGATCATGCCCCTGTATTTGGAGTTGTTTAGTCTGGAGAAGAGGAGGCCAGGGGGCGACCTCATTGCGCTCTAAAACTACTTGAAAGGAGGTTGTAGTGAGGTGGGTGTTGGTCTCTTCTCACAAGTAACAACCGATAGGACAAGAGGAAATGAGCTCAAGTTGCACCAGGAGAGGTTTAGATTGGACATTACGAAAAATTTCTTTACTCAAAGAGTGATGAAGCATTGGAACAGGCTGCCCAGGGAAGTAGTGAATTCGCCATCCCTGGAGCTGTTCAAAAAATATGTAGATGTGGCACCTGGGAACATGGTTTAGCGGTCATGGTTTTTTTGGTTTGACTGTTGGACTTGATCTTAGAGGTCTTTTCCAACCTTAATGATTGTATGATTATATGATTGTATGATTGTAGGATTGTAGGATTTTAATTTTATGTATCTGTAGAAAGGAAATAAGGTGAACAATGCCTGATCTAGTTGAGACGCGTCCCTGCCCATGACAGGGAGGTTGGATTAGATGATCTCTAAGGTCCCTTCCAACCTAGGCCATTCTATGATTCTATGATTCTGTGAAAAGGGACTTACTTCTGAATTTAACACTAAACCAGTTTACGTGGTCACAAAATGACTGGATTGTGGATGGCTGCTAAGTACACATACTAACATAAAAGTCAAATCCTATAGCTTTTGTTGGTGTGAATATTTCTTAAGTCATAAGAATTTTCCTTAGATCACAACATTATTAGAAGAGACTCCATTTTTATATCTATTTATTTATTTAGCTATCTTAAAATAAATTACTAAAGTGGTACAAATCAGTCACCTATCTGAAATTTATCATCCCCTTCATAGGCAGCTGCTGCTTCCTCTCTTGGGACAACCAAAGCTTTGCTTTCCTCCTACAAGAAACATAAGAGGTCTTTACGGAAGGAGGCAAAAGGGGACCTGGCCTATGGGCTAAGCAGTCCCAAAGGAGGAAACTGGAGAGAAGCTTGTCCCTGCCTTGTGACTCATTAGCCACAAGCTCTCCTTGCCACCACCTCTGCCTGCCACCCAGGCAATAGCTGTGAACTTGCCACTCTTTTGGGAGTAGGTAGTGATGTTGCTAGACGTAGATGAGTAATGTCCTTATGTAAAGAACAGCTCTTTTTGATATAGAACATATGAGCTTCTTCATCATTCCCAACTGCTTGGCAATGTAGACATGAGCTTAGTGAGAATCCTGTGTCTAAACCTGGATAGAACAGATCTGGATAGATGCTCTTGAAGCCCAGCACTTCACTCATCCAATGCAATAAGCTGCAGTTCTCTCTCTTTTGTATTTCCAGAGCGTAAGCTCCTTAAGACAGATGTCATGCCTGTCATATGCATTTAAAGTACTTCATGTGCTCAATCCAGCCCATGCTCAGCAGGTCCTTGATATCATTTGGAGAATCTAAATGTAATTGCCTGATTATTACATCTTATGGAGAAAATAATACATGATTAGGCCATTAAAAGATTTTGTGCGGAGTAACTGGATGAAGATTGCACTGACAATTCAAGATTTTCCTGTCTCTTGAGGGCTCAGATTTCCAAAGTTTAGAAAGGCTAAACTTTCCAAAGTATAGATTTATTGTATCAGTTGCTGTAGACTGCCATGCTAACTGGGTTTGAGGGTGCACTGGAAGGACAGTTGCCCTCCCTCAGAGCTAAGACAGTGGAAAGCAGCAGCACAATGCAATTACCTGCTGTACGCACCTGAGAGCAGAGAGGTGTTTTTGCTACTTGTCAACCAGGAAAGCGGTGTTGAGGTCAAAATGCCTAGATGTGATGAACGCTCCTAGCTTTGTAACGCTACCAGCCGGACAAGGTTGTTCTACCTAGCCTCTTCTTAGCACCTGCTCTTAATTTTTTATGTCTCTTAATTTTGTTATTAGCTTATCATGTTATTTATTTTCAGTCATACTCTGTGCTCTTTTTCAGCCTTCAGCCTTGGTCATTCTTCGAATTTTCAGCAGAGTGATGATCAAAACTCTTGTTTCTTTTATGGAAACACCAGAGCTTTCCATGTGAAACTGTAGTTTTCCTCTCTCTTCTTTTTTTTTTTTTTCTTTTCTTTTCTGTAACCTCAGTCTTGGAAGTAGCTGAGTCCCATGAGCAAAAACTTCCCAAAAAAGATCTTATTAGTCAGACAGCTAACATCAGGAATGTTTAGCCTGAATTGTTCAAAGTTATCCTGAAGTAGAGTGTTACAATGGAAAATGTTAAGTAGCCTCCGCATAAATGTGGCTACTTGTGCTGCCATTAATAACCCTGGCCTTGTAGAGAATGTTCTTATGCTAGCTTAATTAGATTAACCAGTAAATTTTCTCCATCTTAATGTCTATCAGATTTAAGACTTCTGGGCTGAAGCCTGCTGCCACTAAAGCTGATGGTAAAACTGTTGGACTGTGTGTGAACATGGACTTTTCAAGAATGTCAGAATTTTGTGCTGTTGAAATCTGTGAGTATTAAGAATACAAGAATATAGACTTAAGTGTGAACAAGAATGTGTATGGCATTTCAGTCAGTTTTTAAGTTAGCTTGTAAAAGTCTTTAAGTGTATTAAGAACACAGAAGTCCCCATGACTTCTGGTAAAATTAGATTTTTAATATTGTAGGAAAAAAATTGTGTGACGAAGGGTTCTATTACGTTTTTCAGAATGCTTCGTTTATCTGAAGTATTACAACTCTCAGGAGACCATAGTATAATATCTGAAGTCATATTGGTAGTTAATGTTTTATCATTGTAGTTCTGCTTGCAGCCTCTGCACCTTATTCCATTACCCTCAGATATCCTGTGGCGTTATTCAGATTTAAATAGCTTTTACCACTCTCTGGCAAGAAAGCCATTCCAAAAATATTGTCTGCATTGCTTGCTAAAAAACCTGATAATATGAGCTGCTGCCCTTTTCAACTGGTGATCGCTGCCTGGTGCCACTATTAAATAGCAGGTAAACAAGCAGCATCCCGGGGTCTCAGCTGGCACATTGTCATTTGGGCACAGTAATATGTGCTCTGTTCCAAAGTACAGGTGAGACATTTACAGATTTATGTGCTAGGCAGATTTTTTTTTGTCTCCATGAAAGTCTAGAGTATTTTTAATACTGTTTCACATTGATTTTGCATTCCCAGATTATTTTCTTCTTACAAACCTAAATACCACCATGCCACGGCGTGGGCCAGACCAGGGCTGACTTTGGGAGCAACCAGTTCAGCAAGATGAATCTTCTCCTGAGATAAGTTACCTCACTGGACTGCTCTGATATCCCATCCCCAAGAGTCAGGAGTTTTACTGAGTGTTCCTGCAGAGCAGGAGCCTATTCCTAGTGGAGGAGAGCTGATGTCCCCTAAAATGTGTAGTGACAGACATAGCATATGACCCCAAAAATAGACTATCCTCTGATCCATATCCACCATACAGAGAATTCATAGAGAGTGCTCATACTTGACCACCTTGCAGAGTGATGGGATCAGCTGCAAACGAGCATGTCTCTTTTGGATTGCTCTGCTGAGCTAATCAGGAGAACCTATCTAAAGATTATTCGTAGCTGATTTTAACAGCAGCAGTCTCATCTTGGTGTCTGGGGCTTTAATTGTGCATGTCCCATTAGTGCTAATGGAGTTACGCACCTGAAGTCCTGCACATGGAGATGAGACTATAAATCTAGGGTTATAACCTCATTAAAGTTGTTTATTTCATGTGTAACAGCCCTTTTGCCACCAGGATACCTTAATTCATTACTTTATTTGTCCCTTTGAATGAAGTCTTCTCATCTGAAGATTGTAACTGCCTCTTCTGTGCCCTGCCCTGAGATGACCACATACAATTTTCCCCGCCTCTGTTGCTCAGGGTGGCAAAAAAGTCAGGACCCATCTTCTGAGAGTTATTAGAGCCCTGATACAAGAGATTACTTTTTTCTTTTTCTCAATTTTTTTAGGCCTCACTGTTTTCCGTATTATTTTTTCATTACAAATGCTGGAAGGTGCTGCTAGGCTATGCCATTTCTCAGCACAATTTACCATTTCTTTTGGAAATCCACCTGTACTCTGCACTTCCCTATGGGCAGTTGAAGCGGGGTGCAGCAGGAGCCAGGCTCATGCTGGAGAAGGTGTCCATGCACATTGGGGAATGAGCTGCTGTAGCACATGGAGTCTGGGGAAAAGGCTCAAATAAAAGCAGGAGAAAATTATAAAGTAGGAACCCAGGAGAGGTGTGGGGCTTGTAGAACCAAAGAGGGTTCACTTTCCTGAAGAACAAACGCCAACAACTGATGGGATGAAAAGATGGATTTCCCCAAGTGTCAAACTTGGGTTTCCCCAAGTGTCAGGTGAGGTCATTTGTAAAAAAGGGGGTGGTTTGTGAAAAGATGGAGCTTGCTGATGACAAGCAGCCTGTGAGGAGATATCTGCTCTGGTCCCATGGGAGTAAAAGCATCTGACAGGTAGGTACCTCATCTCTGGCATCCATTTTAGGAAGATGGATGCCTTTGTCTTCTGCTGTTTTGTCATTTTTTCAGCCTTGAATCTTGTTTGTCTCTGAAAGGCAATATATACAGGAATAACAGGGCCTTTTCTAATTCGTCACAAGTAGCAGATGACAAAAAAAGAGTAGGAGTTATGTTTTAATGGCATTTATTTCAAACTTCTTAATTTTTCAGCAAGAGTGCTTTTGTGCATACTGGTCATGAGGAGATTTGCTATCTCCAGGCCAAGACTTTCTACAGCAAATAATAAACTGAGTCCCATAGCCGGTTAGCTCAGTCAGTTGGAGTGTGGTAACACCAAGGCCATGAGTTCGATCCCTCTTTGGTCCCCATGTGTTTCCTGATCTAGTTGAGAGGCGTCCCTGCCCATGACAGGGAGGTTGGATTAAATGATCTCTAAGGTCCCTTCCAGTCTAGGCCATTCTAGGATTCTATGAAAAGCTGTTTTGCCAAAGATGTAACGTGAAGTCTGATCTCTCTAAAGGGGGTATAACAAGGTTAATGGTTATTTAAGAATATTGGTCTTTTCTGGCGTGGAAGGGGTTGAAAGACCTGCTTTAAGCATATGTTTCATGATTTGTATTTTCATGAGTGTTGTGCTTTTGACAGAGTGACACCGAGGTTACAGGGAGGACTCAGTGAGGGGGGAAAGAAAGCATCTGTGCTTTGGCCAGCCTGGTGTGTTGGTAGGCAGCAGAGACAGGTGCAGGGAACAGCTTGGAAACAGATTATGTTTCAAAAAATGTGAGTAGGAAGTGATCATTAGAAGGATAAGCAAAGGGTGGATTGTTTAGGAAATTCTTGATGGAGGAGAGGAAAGGTGAGGAATTAGAAGGACACAGAGCTATTTACCCGTCCTAACAAATTAGTCGACTTGAAGAAATGCCTGTCTATGAGGAAGACAATTAAAGGCAGGTACAAATATAGGTTTTCATATAGTTGAGTGGGAAGAGTACTGCATGGAGAAAGCTGAAATTAGGTAGAAAAATCACAAATGTGAGCAGACTGAAGGCAGTGATGAGCAGCCTACTGCAAGCAGTGGGGCAATGTTCCTGAGCTGGGAAGAGAAAGTAGAGATTTGAGTAGAGGTGATGCTAAATGGAAATTAAATTGATGGAATAAAAATTTTTTCCCCAGGTATTAGCTCACAGATGACACTTTCCTCTGGAGAATTGGAGTGTGTCCTTGCCAGTCAGGTCTGCAAAACCTGAGTCCAATTCCTCTACCAAGGCGTCCTGCTCATCACATCCCTCAGCACCATCCTATGTTGTCCAGTTACTGCCAGTTCTGTCAGAGTGTGTGAGTCTCTTTCAAAACAAGCTTTAATAGTGTTGCAGAGCTTCCACTTCACTTTTGCATTCAGTTTTCGTTATGCAACTCGCTGAGTTAATTTGCAAGGGTAGTTATCATTGTTTGAAACGCCTCATTTGGAGACGGATCCAGATGAGACAGCAGCAGGTACTGAACTCCGCATTGTGCATCAAAATAATAACCATAAAGGAAGTTCTTTACCTTGTATTTTCCATTTCCATTTTATTTTCTTCTTTATTTAAGTGAATAATTAAGACACTGGTTGCCCCCAGGTACCTGTATCACCTGAGGTTACGTGGTACCCTGGGCAGCTGGGTGCACAGAAGCTACCTTAGAGGTGTTTTAAATTCATTTAAAGGCTCAATTATTTCAGACACCTCTGAGATTTCAGGTGTGCTGAATGATTATGTCTGCTCCACTGTGATAAAGCTATGCCTGGTTTTGGCATGCTTTCAAGCTACAGCATCGCAAACACGGCCAGTATCCAGACACAGCTCTCCCTCTCCCCATCCATAGCTGAGACCGTCATTTCTCAGCCATCCCTTGGTGTCCCACTGGCAAGGCAAGCAGCTAAAGCAGCCTTGCAGTCATTCAATTTGTGCAAGCCGAGAGAGATAGTGAGGACCCTTCAGTCAAGGACTCTTCAGTGAAACTGCTGGCTCTACCCCTTTTGTGATAATCACAGACATTTATCTATTAAAAGAAACAGAATCAGATGCTGTCAGTTTCTACCAACTTTTTGTTCCTTGCTGTTTTGGTTTGTTATTCCAGAGCTATGCAGTATTTTGTTGTTTTTAAGGGGTTTTTATTTTTGACCAGATCAGCACAAAGCAGTCATGGCAGTAAAAATCAGGCCATTTTATTTTAACGTCTGGCTTTGAGTCGTGTTTGACATTGGCAGGGAATAAATAAAGGCATTCTGTTGTTTCCCTGTGAAGTGGTAATTTTTTTTTTTTCTGGGCATTTAGGTGTGTACTGTGCTCAACAGAAAGTACACCCATAGTTCCTCACAAAGCTTTCCTAATTGTGGGCTGAGTAGGTTAAATGTTTAGCAATTGACTTGGCAGGGGAAGCGCTGCTGGGAGCCGCCACCCAGGGAGCACCCCACCACCTACACAAGATCCAGCAGTACTGGTACCAGTGAGATCCTGGCTGCCGTGCCACCTGGGTTGCTGGCCTGGGCAGGCCCTTTGATGAAGCCACACAAGCTGGCTTTCATCTAGAGGCTACCACTTGCAAAGAGCTCTTGTTTATCTTGTTTATCTGAGATTCATCTCAGCAAGCTTTTGCTGCCTGTGCTGGACTTGATGTTCTGGGTGCCTCTCAGTGGAGTGTGGCACGGTCAAGGGACCAGATGTCAGCACCTGCTTTTGGACATGTTTCTTCCTTGAGTTCTGCTGACTTCAGAGGAGGCATGAGGTTAACCGTTCAGGTGCACACAGACTGTCAGTCTAATAGCTTCTGGTAGCTCCAGAGCGATCACATTAGGGTTGAGAGTCCCACCTCATTTGTCCTGGCTCATCCATATCTTCTGTACGACCTTTACATGTAGATGAGATCCATCTCTTCATCCTGGACATGTGCTACTCTGAATTTCCACCTGGAAACGGGATCAGAGCAAGTCATCATGCAAGGAGTATCCTTGTCAAGATGTGCCACCCTCAGCTGCATCTCTCATCAAGTGCTTTGTACGTGTGCTCTCCTGCATACTCTGAAAATCAAGTCCCCACTCTTAACCAAACTTTAAAATCTGGTACGTGCTCACCCTAGGGAGAGAATGTGTTGATTACGTAAAGTGTATCACGTTGCCGGCTTTGTCGATATTTTTGTATAGCTACAAATATTTTCTCTCAAGTTTTATTAAGTGCGACCCACATTCTTCTTCCAGCTGTGACCGTGTGGTCTGTTCCTACATAGCTGTTCACCCCGCCCTTGCTCAGCAACACTTCACAGTCATGCTGTGGTGCAGATGAAGAATTTGAGTTTGAAGCTGGCAATCTGATTCCCATTAAAGCTCTATGGAAATTTGCCACACACCTGCCTAGAAAGCTGGAATAAATAATTCAGTGCTGCGGTGATACCTAATGACAAGCAGATAACTTGAGTAACCTTGTTACTGGGTTAAGCTCCTTGGTGCTCTGTCCTTTCATGACAAGAGAAGGAAAAAAGCCACCCTGAGACACATGTGGAGAGGTTAGAAAGGGCTGTGGACTTTCTCTCTCTTAGAATGAGCTTTCAGCCCTTCCGAAAGGAAGGGATTGACATCTGGTACAGCTGAGGAACGCAGCGCAGAGAGCGAACTGTGAGACCCAGTAACGCTTGCTGGGGATAATCTGCAGCAATGAGAAATGTGGCCGAGTTAATTGCTACATGTTAATAACCATACAAGGCAAGAAAAAGAGATTGTAAGTCTTTGTGCCTGACTCCCATTTTCGGAAATACCTTTGGATTTTAGGAAGAAGTGTCATGAGTAGAATTTGGACTCTTCATTGCATGGATCACTTTTGCAAAGAATGTTGCCTTCCTTATGTACATCTATTAACCATTAATAGTGGGAGCAACATTCCTGCAAGCATGACTGATTTGCCCTCACTTGGATGCAGATACAGAGAGTTATTTTGAAAGTTAGACATGCAGAAGCTGTGGGCAGAAACTTCCAGGTTTAGGTCTTGTGCTGTTTAGGAAGTCAGTTGGATGTATCGGTTTCCTAGTGCTTTCTCACTTGTTTCATTTTATTTTTTATAGCTCTAAAAGGCTAACATCACATGACACATGAAGCCATCATGTCTTTATTTTGGAGTTCACAAGCTAATCTGTGAGAAAATAATCTTAACCAATACTGATTTATGTTTAAGAAACTTATTTTCCATAAAATCATGTTAACTCTTTATCTGCAACACCTTTTAATTATAATTGTTTCTTGTTCTCAAAAGCAACATAATCCCTGCCTCCAGGCTGTTAGTGATCTGTAAGCTACGTTGGAGGCAATGTTTCTAGCTCGGTAAGAATGATACACTAACTCTAATACACAGCATAGTCTGTTAAAAAAAGAGTTAGTCTAATCTTGCTAAATATATGAATAGATTAAGACTGTAGTAACTTTAACAATTGAAGTCTGTGAATCTGGGCTCATGGGCTTCAGTGACAGGTCTCTCCCTCCTGCCCTGTTGCCAAGCCTACAACTGTACCCAACGCACAGCAGATCACTTGTGCTTGTTATCACGAAAAGCTAAAAACTCTATCAGCTGCGTAGAGACACCTGTTAGTCCTCAGCAGCCCTTTTACCTAGAGACTCGCCACTGCAGGTCTGATCTGGTGTAGGGGGGAAAAGACCCAAACATCTTGGATGGCATCAGATGTGCCAATGCAAGCTGAAGAGGTTCCTCGCTGCAGCCCCGTTTGCTCTACCCGAGCAGTGCTGGGATCCTGTCCCCGTGGTGCTGCCCCAGACCCCTGGAAAGAAGAATAAATGGTAGCTAAAAAACATCAAAACAAGCAGAACTGCTGTAGATGCAGCTAGAGAGATGTTGCTGCACAAGAAGGTGTCATTCTCATAGTGTGACTTTCCAGTGCTCTAGACTCTCTAGGCTGACATAAGTAATATCAGTGAATTAAACAGAAGTGGTTTCTACTATTACACAGCTGTTGTAATTATTTCCAAGTTGTATGGCAAAGAGATTTTTCCGATGTGTCTGCGCTCGGAGGGAAACTCTGGGTAGGTCTGTGTGCTCAATTTCAGCCTTTAATCTTGGACAAGTAGGTTAACAAGTAGTCTCTCAATGACATTACAGTATATTGTGTTTACGATGTCAAACTAAGGCCATTCTGATTTTTTGACTTCTATAAAACACCCCATATACTGTACTAGGAAATAGTCACTTTTTTTTTTTTTTTTTTTTACGTATGATGTGCCAGGTTGGTATAGTGAGACAGTTTTGGTACATTTCCAAAGAAACTAGACTTCTGGGATTTTTTACTTCATTCAGCCCAATGCAATCTGATCTACTGCTGGTCCCATGTGAAGCCAGTTTATGGACCTTTGGCCACATAACCCCACATGATTACTAGCTGACTTTCTTGGCCCTCAGAAAAACTGTCAGGCAATTTTTTGATGTTAGCTCCAAACAAGGAGAGACAGGCAACTTGCTGGTCCTGGTTCTGCATACAAATGGCAGGGAAAAAACCCACGTATTTTCTTTAAATATAGGGTAATTAAAAAAATAAATAAATCCCTGAGCTACATTTTTCTTCTGTCTGAACAATTATAAGATGCTGGTTTCTTTATTGGGGGAAACAATATTCTCATATCCCTAACTGGAGACTGCAACAGATCTGGAAACAGAAAAATATGCTTTACTAATAAAAACTATCAATCAGCTAAGCATGCATACCCAATAACTCCTAACAGGTAATGCAGACTGCTCCCTGGAAAAGCGTGGGGTCTATAGTACTTAAAATCCTTTTTTATATGTTATTATTTCTTAATCTTTGTTTTCATTTGGTGATGTCAGAATGCCAAATTTGTAAATAACGGGGTCCTTTCACCTTCTATTTAACTACTGGAGGAGCCACATCCCCCTGGTTGCAGCTATTTTTCAATTGTATTTCACTGGAGACCGTGCAGGGTCAGGCTTTTTTTGTCCTGCTCCCAGACCAGGGGCAGTGGGTAGGTTGATCCCGGAGAGGGCAGACAAAGCAGTGTCCCTGCTGGAGCTGTAACGCTGCCCGCTGGGTATCTTGGCACAGAGGGGTCCTCACTAATGTTACTGTCCAGGGGATTTGGGAACTGAGTGGGGAAGAGTTTTGAGGAAACTTGACTTGAGATTTTGCAGCTTGGACCTGCTTCTGTTGCCACCTGAGGAAAGTCCTGCTGGTAGTTTCTGCATGATGGAGGGGCAGTGGGGAGGAGGTGGCACGTTCCGAATTACAGTGGGAGAAGGCACAGGCTTTGGGAGCCAGAGTCACAGCTCTGCCCTGTTTCACAGAAGCTAAACGAGTGTTTCTCAATCTTTTAAAATCAAAGGACTAACAAGCCTTTTTGATCTGAGCAGCAGCAGCCAGGGAGCGAAGGACACCTGTGGGCAGGCACTGACAGAAGCACCTGGCACACCAACAGCGTGGGATGGCATGTGTGTGTTTTCATTTAGTTTCTTAATCATTTCTCTGCAATTAGTCCACGGACCACCTCCTGGTATCTTATGAACTGTGGGTTGCCCATGGGCCCCATGGAGAAATGCTGAGCTGAATGACTGTTACTTATGAATTTAGGCTGCTCCAGAGGCATTACAGATGAAGGATTTATGTGCTGTTACATATATTCCCTGAAATAATCACCTCTGTCTCAAGTAGTTTGATACTGATAAGTGACTGAGGTAGAATTTATGTTCCTATCTAGTCCTACACGCCTTGTTTTGCAATTATCTGCCTTCACTGGCTTCCTCATACAGGCTTAAATTTAGCAATTATTTCTTTGCAATGATCTACATTAATTCAGGCATTTCATCCAAGGTTTTAATCTACTGCATGTGTTTCAGGTGAAAAGTTAGAAACCTTCCAGCATCTGTAATATGTTTTCTATATCAAATGAAGGATTTTTTTTAATTTAATGTTAACAAAATATGCTTAAACAATATGGACCAGCTTCAAAGTGGCTGCAGACAGGAAACTGGAAAGTGGATGCTCTCTTTTTAGCCCATCTGAACATACACATGAAGTTTCCCAGGAACTGGACTTCAAGGCCAGCTCATGTAGTCTTGGTTTGCTGAGCTTGCTGCTTCACAGGGAACGTGAAGCCCTTCCTGGGGCTGGAAGGGCCCCTCGCAGGAGGCTGGCACGCAGGTCTGCGTGACTTTGCCTTGCAGGGAGCTGCGTGCTGCTGCTGCCCTGAATCCCCGTTAGCTGAGTCCTTCTGGGGGACAGTTTTTTCTGTTGTGTTAAGTCAGTGAGAACCCATGGGTATCAGAGTCAGTAGGTGTTAGGTGGTGGTCACCAGCTTGAACCAAAAATCCCGTCTTACCCTGAGGAGGAGCTGGCAGGTGCACTGAGGATCTGGCAGGAGAATGCACAGCTGGGGCAGAGACTGAGAACTGCTCGATTTACGTCACAGCATAGAATCATATAATCATAATTCCTGTGACCAAGGCCTAGGGCAAACGCTAAGAAAAAGTTGCTCTTGCCTCAAAAAGGCATTGTGTACAGATGCTTAGTGCACAGCTTGTGGCTTCAGGCTGAGACCTGGTGGTCCTGTAGCAGTCGTGGCTTCCCACTCCCTGCGTCCACCTACACGTGGGGCAGTTGCCCAAGCAATAGAGGGTGAATATAGCCCGGGAAATATGATAATGAAAAGGTAAATCAATTATTATGTGTGACAAGGGTAATTAGCGAGCAGGTTACTGCTTAGCAGCCAAGCTTTTAATCTGTTTGGTCAGGCCAATTTTTCAGGAGTGGCTGATAGGCTGTAATACTTGATCTCTCGGGTACATACATCTCGTTCTGTGGGTAACTGGCTGAAGTGATAAATCTGGCTTCACTGCAGCAGAGCTTAATCCAGCTTGTGAACAGCCACTGTAAAAACATTTCGGGCATGTGCTGCATTTTAAACATTGATGTCATGGCCGTTTTTGTCGATATTTCAAAACACTGGAAGAGACAAGGCAACAGGATTGTATAGTTCTCCGTCTCTCTTTTGCCTGTTCCTAATCTTAAAACGAATTTTTTTTTTCAGTCATAAATAGCATTCTTTTCATTTTCTTTTAATTTCGTCTGCCGCTTTGGATGTCAGATCTGGTTTATATACCCAGCGTACACACACATTCCTTAAAATAGAGGAATCCTGCTATTTTGCCTCAGGCGCTTTGCAGCCCATTCCTGGTTATACCAACAGCAAATCTACTCAAACACTCTTCTGCCCTGCCAAGTACATGACTCTCAGTGGAGTTGGTGCAGGCAGCATTGGACCTCTGTGTTCTTCCTGCCTGTCCCATGGCTAAGGAAAACTAGACTTTCCTTTACAGCTAAGCAATTAGGAATTTTTTTGGCCAAAGGAAGGGATAGGAAGGGGAAACCATCTCACCTGCCCTGTAGGAACATGGGCTATCCTGTAGTCAACTGGAAAATTGATTGTGCAGCAATTTTCTTGTGTGGCTCTTGATGCTGATTATTTCCTTAAGCATTATCTTCTGTGAGTACAGAAGTAGCTCAGTCTTCATTTTTTTACTAGAAGAATTTAAATTTCTAAGTAATGCTTTAAGTTTGTTGAGAGAAAATCTTCAAGGCTCAAAGCCCAGAAGGTGAACAAAAAATCCCCCACAGGATGTTATTATTAAGGCAAACAAATGAACCAACCACCTAACCAACCCAACAAATAAGGACCATCTGGCCCACCTTCTGATCAGGGCTGGCAGTGCTCTGCATGTCTGTCTGTCATACTGACATTGTCAATACTCCCTCTGTTCCTCTTCCTCCCCCTTGCCTTCTAATTTTGTGAATGATATTTCCATAAGCACTTCTCCTTGGATGTGTTTGGTGTCGATGAAGGGAGAGATCAGGAGAAACACCACCATCTGATCCACACTGGGTTTGGTTTCGTTCTGCTGTGCATGTTTCTTGCTTGCTGGACATGCTGCCTGCCTCCCTGATTGCCTTGGTTCTGGGTCAGCCGGTGTCAGTGGCTTGGGAGGGTGCCAGGTCCTCGTAAGGCTGATCTGCTTGGTCAAGACACTTTTAGAAATATGTCTTACATCGATCTAATTGTCCTTTGCCCTGACAGAGCTGACAGCTTTCAGACCTCCCAAGATGTGCCTTCCTCTGCTCTTTGGCTTTCTCTCCATTTTCCATACTGTGTCTATCTCTTTCACTGCCTGAGGAACTCAAGACTGAGCTGGAAATTAAGATACTGCAGCTTTATTAAGAGGATCTGGTATTGTTATTTACTTTCCCCATGGTTCCTATTCTAATGGCCATCACAGCTCATGTTTTATTTCAGTCTGACGTTTGACAATTAATTTTAAGAATAATGGACTTTTAATTTCCAACTTTGCCTGAAAATATCCATAAGGCTTATGTTAGATGTCACCAAAACCAGTAGCCCCATAGAGGGGAAGGCTGCTGCAGCTCCACATCCCCCAGCCCAGCCAGCAGCGAGACTGAGCACAGGTTCCCAGTAAGCACATGCGTGCACACACGTGCAGGGTATACGCCTATGTGCGCTACCTAGAAGGAAAACAGGCAGGAATACCCAAACACAGATGGTGCAAATGACCCAATACTGTCTCCTCTGGCTCAACGGGATGAAGGTCCATTAGTAGGAATATGTAGGCATTCGTGTTACGAGGTGGATCCCTCTAGCAGCTGGGCTCAGACTGGTTTTCAGTCTCCCGAGTTGCTGGCAGTCACACAAGTGAGGTCCCAAGCTCACAGCTGTGTCTGAACACAGCAACTGGTGTGGAGCTGTGAGCACACGAGGGGCCAGCTGTGTGCACACAGAAGAGAGAGCCCCACTCCCAGGAAACAGCTAGAAATGGAGTTGAGAAGCTAGGACGGACTGCATCACAGCCAGAGGAACATACTGACCAGACACCTTTTTATGTGCAGCTGGCCCCTTTTATATCTTTTCCCTCTCTATTTTCCCACATCTATTCCTTGACAAACCACATCAGTCCCTCCCTTTCCTAGCCTTTGATTCCTCCCCTAGACATCCCATAATAGGTCTCACACAATTCCAGAATGCTTTTCCCCTGCATCCCATGATGAGTCCTGTCCCCCAGGGCAGGGACCCTGCAGTCTGTGCAGCACCTCAGGGACTCGGGGTGCTGGGTCTCACCCAACTCACAGGGCTGATGCTCTCCTGGGACAGCCCTGGGGGGGGAGCTGGGACAGGGTTTTGTGTCTCTGACCGGGGCTTCCCTGGTGCCTCTGTGTAGGTAGGGGTGAGCCTTTCATCACATAACTTAACAGGTTATTTCTGGAAGAAGAAATCGCCCAGAATACTGAAGATTACCCCTAGGTCAGCCAAGGCTTAGGCATGTTCAGAAAAGCCTGAGTGACTTAGCAGCCTCGAGTCCTTCCTTGATACTTAGGAACATAAAACTCATCAGAAAACGGCTGCTGTTTGTGGTCCCAAGCTGCTTCTGAACAGGGGGCTGAGGCTTTTCTCTGCAATATTTACTCCTGTTGTGACTAGCATTGCACAAGCCATAGGTTTTGTACTATGAAAACTGCTCCCAACATAACAATTTATGGTGAAACTGCAGCACATATTTTAGAAAGATAAAGACTTTGAGTCAGACTGGATAAATAATGGAAAATGCATCACACCATTTAGCAATTTGTTCCAATAGTAACTTTGTTCTAACAGACAGTGATTTGTCAAAATCTACTGTCTAAAGCCTAATTGAAATGAGTTGCATTGATTGACAGAGCTGTAGTCAACAACATTCAACGTAGAAATAAGCAGGATATTTTCTTCCCTGTGTGCTTGCTAGATTAAAGAGCTCTCAAAGATCAGAAGACGTGTCTCTGTCTAAGGAACAGAGAATGGTAGGGGTGTAATTTCCTGCCCACCTCCAATTACACTCTCTTGTGATCCATCTGTCTGGGAAGCTATTGGGTATTGTGTTTTATAATTACTGCTTGTTAAAAATATCATCTTCCTTGGAAGATTAAAAAAGGAAATCTCAAAAGACCCTCAAAAAAGTGAAAGCAAAGCTAGTTTTAGAAAAAAACCACAACTTTTAATGAGAAAGAGATTAAAAATGGGAACACTTTACACAAGGATTTGAATTGAAAAAGTGCAAACAACTCATGTATAGCATTTCAATTACAAAAGAAACACATGTACTTATAAAAATGTTTTCTGTTGAGAAAGTGCATTAAAATGTTTAGATGAAGAGTCTCAGAATAATTGTAGGATTTCTTTGAGAGTGTCCTTTACCTGTTCAGGTACAACCCTGAACTCTAATTTTGATCTTCAAGGTAACGGCTTTGTTCAACTCCCTTCATGTGGGAACAAAGTGGTCCTTCTAACTGACAGCAAAGATGGATGTATTTGCTAATGGGACCTGGGTCTCCTGAAAGAACTGTCTAATTTCCCCATAAAGCTGAATTTAGGAAGAGCAAGTACCTCTCAGCCCCTGTTTTCTCTTCAGCTAGGTGAGAGGAGATGCTGCTAGCCCCCTTCCAACCTACGTACCTGAATTTCCTTCCCACACAAAGAAATCGTTGTGGCCAAGTTATGTGTCTAGACCTAGGACGTAGAAGCTCTTCCTAGGTCCCTGGTTATGGATGTAGCTAGGACTCACACTCTGGGGGGGGTCTCTGAAAACAGTTCATTTCCATAATGAATATATAATGAATTAGGGAACCATGCACTGTCAAAAAAGCCTTAAGTGAATTTGATCTCACCTCAGTGCCACTGTGAATTTTTTAAGCAAGAAAGAGCATTATCAGGTAGCAGGGACTGCATATGTAGAAGGACTGGAAGATGCTGAGCTGAACTACACTGCAGCAATACAGATTTGGATTTATGTGACTAAAGCTGTGAGACAAGTATTGCTATTTCAGAACTTAAGTCATAAGCCCCAAAGATGCTGAACTGAACTACACTGCAGCAATACAGGGATTTGGATTTATGTGACTAAAGCTGTGAGACAAGTATTGCTATTTCAGAACTTAAGTCATAAGCCCCAATGTTGCATATCTTCCGCTTGGCACCTACAATGAAGCTGTTCCAATTTCCATGGACTGATGTAGCTTGGTACTGTGTGGCTATTCATTCCTCTGCAGATGGGAGAAAGTGGGGTGCATTTTAACCAGAGTTAAAATTGACTAGTTAACTTTAGAAAAAATAACCCTAAGACTGCATAGGCAGGGAAACAGTTAAAAAAATGGAACTCCACTTTGGGCATCGAGGGGAATCATGACTTTTACTACATCCCTCTGCCCAGCAAGTATAGTAACAAACTGGGTGGATGAGGATGTCTCTCTGTTTGTAGAGACTGAAAATTATGGTATTTGCACAGCAATAAACTGCTGTGGGAATAAAAACAGCTCTCAGATGTTTACTGCTGGCAAATGGGGATCTTGAAAAAAAGGATCGCATAAGGATTTATGTTTTGTGGTGGAGACACTGACAGTAAAATATATCTTTTAAAAAACCAGTATTCTTACCTGATACTATGGGTGCCTGCCCTCTTCTTCACGCTTTCACCCCACTGGACTCTACTTCACACCCTCTGGAGAGGCAGTGCACTTTCTTTGCAGAATGAGTGCGTGACAACTTCTCTCTCATCCTTTGCCCTGGAAGCTTATTAAAAGGAGGAAGAATAAGTGCATCTGGAAAGTGACTGGCTAAATTACCCAGGAGACAAAGAACCCTGCACGTGTGTTAAAGTGCAGTTTGTGAGTTACTCTAGTTAATATCTCAAATTGGTCATCC
This sequence comes from Apaloderma vittatum, assembly GCF_000703405.1. Lineage (NCBI taxonomy): Eukaryota > Metazoa > Chordata > Aves > Trogoniformes > Trogonidae > Apaloderma > Apaloderma vittatum. The sequence continues at coordinate 86,066 of NW_009725455.1, forward strand.
CATGGAGTTACAATGGGGTAACCAGAAGGGTACTCTACTTTTAGTCACAATTTGGGTATTGCCCCTGGGGATCCCTATGCACTGAGTCTATCCTAAGGAAAGTCTATAATTAAGATATTCCTTAAGCTCTCCTGTATGTACTTTGAATCCCTGGGGAATCTCCAGAGGCAAGTGCCCAGCTGTAAAACTCCTGGGATTTCCTCCACTGGGGCACGTGCATGTATTCCTTCCAGGGCCATGTGTGGTTTTTCAAGCAAAGTGTGGTTTGTGCCGGGGCTTTCAGGGGGTTGCTGCCCTGTGGGGACACTGGACACGACACGTCCCGTAGCTGCCAAGTCTTTCTGGTGGTCAGAGTGCCCAAGGAGGGGCTGTAAGACCTCCCTGTGGCAGTGACTGGAAGCAGAGGGGAAATTTCTGTGTCCAGAAGACAGCCAGCTTTGCATAAGGAAATAATCTCATGCGACAGTGTGATGAATTTGTGTGCATGTATATCCCCGCTCGCTGCTGGAAGCAGTCCAAGCTACGTGTCTGTGTGCCATAGGCCCTCTGCAGCTCAGAGCAAACAGAGGATCCCTTTCAGCCTACGTGGTGGGGAACCGTCCTCCTGGCACGAGGCATCCCTGGGTCATGGGTCATTTCCTAAGCTGGGTGTTTCAGTTTAACAATGCTCAGGAGAGAGACTTTGATTTTTGCTGTTTTATGCGAGTGAAAGCTCTGGAAAAGGGATGGTTGATTTTGTGCTGTTATGCTTAATTCATTTAATTTGGTAACGGCAGAACTTTATTCATGAAAGGCTTTTTTTTTTTCTGGTGTAACCCAGAGAACTTGTCCGTACTTCCTCAACAAACTGCTTCCTATGCAGGTGAAACCTGGTGTGGAGGGATGCTCAGGATCCCGTCGCTGCTCTCCACTCTTGCATAAAGGAGTCTGGCAGAAGACATCCATCTGCTTCAGCCCAGAGCAGGCAGGTGACCACGTGAGCAGCTGTTCACAGCAGGAGTGAAATGTCTGCCCCAAGCAGGAGGTTCAAGGAGAGAGGGTCCCCACCAGCAGAGCCACAGCAGGGCGATGGGGTGGACTGAGCGATCTCTATTCCCCTACACTATGGCCACCCCAGCCTCCCTCTTTCCCAGTAGTTACGTCAGGGCCTGTGCACTTTGCCAGTAGGTTTGATACGACTGACTAAAAGCACCATTTTCCTGGTAAAACAAACACAGACTTCTTTTTAAAAACACCTTTTGATACTTTATGAGCGGGGCTGGTATATGTAACCCATCAAGCCCAACATATGGCTTATTATGACATTTAGCTGATTAAAATAGTCTAGACATAAACTTGAGATTTCAGAAATGTTTAAGCTAAGTCCGAAATACATTTTAATGTACAGTAGATGTATACTGCAATTTGGGCCACCTGTGTCCCTGTAGGAATTATGGAGCAGGAAGTACTTTTGACTCAAGAAGTGTGTCTGAAAATTGAGGCTGTAAATTAACAACAGCTTGTCTATTAGATTATTTCACCCATAAAGGAGTCTGTATATTTCTAAATGCCTCATGATTTTCAATACCTTGCTGTTGTTACTTTTATTAAAGAAGGAGGTTGGCAACAGTCTGGGCTTCTAGGTCGAGGCACATATTTAGAGAATCGCGGAATAAATAGCAGCAGCCAGCCAGACTGTGGTGAAGCATACCTGTGGCCACAAGAGGAGGAAACCCCAGGTTGGCCTGTTAGTGGGCATGGTGGTGCCAGTGTCCCCTGGCATCCAGGAGACACAGCCCAGCTCGCTGCAGACGACGGGTCTCCTCCTTGTTGGCTATTTCAAAGCTAAAGGCAGGGCGCTGTGTGCACACCAGTGTTAGCTGTCCCTGCAAAAGGCCACATAACTTACCTCTTTGTCAGCTTCCTGGTTGCGCTGCTTAACTTCACGTCATCGTCTTTCCTGCCTTTCTTCTTTATTTTTCCTCTATTCCAAGAGTTTGGTCTATTTACAGTTATTTAGCTGTCGCTGGAAAAACCAAAATGGGTAAGGGGAAAAATAGAATGAGTTCTATCATATGATCTGTCCCAAGGTTCCCTAGAGTAATTCTCAAAGGGGGGAGCAATGAATCCTGAAGGCTGCAAAAAGGGGGCTATCTCTACAGACTTCTAGCAAGGAGCATGAGAGTGAGGCTTACCAGGAATAAATGCATTGGTGGCAGTGGGGGGACAGGGCTGGGACAGAGGAAGAAATACCTACGGGGAAATTTCCATGAGGAGGAAGTTATTGAACAGAATATGCGTCCTCACCCCCATAAATTGCTGTATAATTCCCATGCTGCTGAGTAGTTCTGCCACATAACTTAGACCTAATGACTTGCACAGAGCATGAGAGAGTCGCCTACATGGGGGTGATTGTTTTGGCAAAGAGCTGCGTTATATTCAGTCTGGTCATTATGGAGAGGGCTAGATACATTACCCCTCTGTGGCTCATCCTCAGGAGAGGCCTGTACCCCCTGCACGGACAACCTCCTCCCGCTGAATGGAATAACATGTTCGCTGAGGTACAGGATCCTGTTACATGGATAAATGTTTGGCTCAGAAGAAAAATGAAACCATGGGTGACAACTGGAAACTCTTGGTTCATTTGGAGAGTAGAGGGCTGTGGTTTGGTAGCTAGTACACCCATGGTCTTACAATAGCCCTTCTGCAGCGTGAGCTGGTAGGCAACCGACGGATGTCGTGGACGATGTGTCCTTGCTCTGGATCTGGTCTAAGATACAAGTGTCATTTCTCTATCCAATGCTACCTGTTGCTGGAAGGGTCGTGTTCTGCCTGCAGAGAAGTTTCCCTGGCTCACTAAAACTAGCGGCAAGTATTTAGGCTGCCTGTGTAGCAACCCTTCCAGTATGTGCAAGAGCATGCTGAATGAGGAGCCCAGATTATCTGACGGGCTCCGGTTGAAAACCTGCTGCAAGTCACGGCAAACACACATGCACAAAACCAGGAAGTTCTCTAAATCTCCCCTTCCCTCCTTTGCAATCCCCTTGGCATTGCCCCCATCCCTTCTCTTCCAGGCTTGGTCCGTCTGGCACGTCGGTTGCTAAATCGCTGGTGGTCAGGCTTGCCAGGACGCCTGGCTCCGCCGACCACCCGAATGCCTCTCTCTTGCCTTTTTAATCCATGAAAGAAAGCAAGCCAAGCAGAGGGGAATATTCTGGCTTTGCCGTGGTGTGCTTGGTGTGACTGCGTCAAGCATGTAACGTAGTTTCTTCTTTACACGTGCAGAGTTGGGTCAAACGGGCCGGTGTGGGCTGCAGCTAGAGCCATAGCCCTGTTGGGAGCAGGCAGCAAGCGGCGGCTGTCTGTTGGGTGAAGGACCCACGTCTCAGCGGCTGAGGCCAGGGAGCAGGACCATGGCATTGCTGGGGGAGAGGGAACAGTTGTCACTCTGGATCAGCTTCTCCCATCCCAGAACGCAGCATATTAAAGCAATTAAGAAAAGCTCTGCTCAACGCAGGGATTTTGAGGGAAAATATGAATGTAAGGATACAGCATTCCTCGATCAGAGGGGAGAAATAGCAGAGGGTAAATTAAATACAGCTGGAATGAGCATAAGAAATAGATTAATTCCACGAGAACTTTTTTTCTTTCCGTTCTTTACAAATTATAGGAGCTAGGAAAACTAGCACTTCTTAATTCTGCTTCGTATGCAACCCTTTAATCCTTTAGCCTGTCAACCAGCATGCACTAAATTCAAGTGCAAGTCATTCACCCCACAAACCTTTAAGAGGGGACAACTCTGCTCTCCCTTATGCCCCCTGCATATGTCCTTATTACCTCCCCTTGTGCTGCTGTGGAAACAAATACTGCAGTGAAGGGAACACTGGAAAACGTACTGGGAACGGATATTTGCTTGTATGTTGCGATCCTGGTTCAGAGCAATGAATGATACTTATTTGCCACAGCAATGTTAGTTTTCCTCCCAATATGCTTGTCAGAGTTGGGATCACCCCTCAGTTCTGAAGCTGCACAGCACCTGACACAACACTGTCTTAGTTCATTGCACAATGGAGTCTTGGTCCCTGGCTCAGGTGTTTAGATTAATGCAATATATATGGTAAATAATAGTGGGGTTTGTGGACTGAGGCTCACAAGCTGCTGTGGCAAGTGCTCAGCTCCTCGTGCTTCTGGGCACCTTATGAAGAGGTTGGGCAGGAGGTGTGAAATCCTGAGCTTTTCCTGAGTGCTCCTGAGTTATGGGGGAAGAGAGAAATGAGAGCAAACAAAAAGAACATATTTGTGTTGGTGTCAGTATTGCCATTGCTCTAACTCCTCCTGGATCCTAAGTGGCTGGGGATGCCTGTCTGACCATGGCTTCAGGACAGGGATCAGCTTTGTGTTAGTGCCAATAGGGCCTAGAGCACATGGTGACAGGGCAGCTGAGTCCAGGGATCTGTGTGGCAGACGGGAGGGAGCTAGCACACGGACTGCCCAAAGCTGCAGGAGTATGAAGGACGATCCCCTTCCCTCTGCACGTGGGCACAGGCTGATGCAGAGACCCGCAGCCCAGGATGCTCCTCTCTCCAGGACGTGCCAGTTCCCCAGCTCAGCTGGCCATCGGCCCCCATCCTATCTCTCCATCCCTCCGCCTTGCAGGGATTTGCCTCTGTCCTTGAGTTTGGGTCCAGAGTGTCAGGTTCCACCTTACTGCCGAGCGGATTGGGAAGGCTCAGCCCCATGATCCTGCTGGTGGCACCATCCCAGGGACAGCTTGGCTGCAGCAGCTTTTGCTTTAAAAATACGGAAGAGTCAGGAAGAGGATACTGCTGGGTGCTTATTGTGGACACTGAAAAAACAGGAAAAGGTTTGACAGAACAGATGAAGCCTGTTTCTATAACGTACAAATTGGTACGTTAACCGGCACTGGACAAGAAATGCAAGTTAAGGCTGGCACTTGGCTCTTACCTCATATAGCTGCTGGGTAAAAGCATAAAGGATAGCCTTGACTTTGAATCTCTTGGCTTTTCTTAACTTATATTGCAGCCATAATAATAAGTAAATACATGTTTTCTTCTGGGAAGACATTTTATTTTCTTCTTTGGCAATGACAGTTTTTGTTGTTTTTTATTTAATAAAATAACATATGGTCATAAATTGCATATCATTTACCTCTGATACACAGACGGCTTTATTGGAACTTATCCAGTTGTCAGTTAAAGATATATTTAAGCAGGTTTAAAATACGATATGTATTTAAAATGAGGTGAATAATCCTTGAGGCATTTTGAATATGATGTTCAAGGAAAGTCTGTTCACAGTATATTTTGGTATCCCCCCTCCCCCCAGTTAAGTATAATGTCTTCAGTGATGCACTCAGGCTATCATAAATGTTAAACTCAGCAGGTATATATGGAGTCCCATGCAAGAGCACAGTTTGGAAAAAATACCTTCTGGGAGTTCTGGAACCTGGAACTACATTTCCATGTTCTGTGGCACCTCCTGGGCTCTGCTGGATTTCTGGAGCAGCACCCTTTGAGCTGTGGGGGGCCCAGGCACCCTCATTCTCTTCATGCTTCTCTCTTTATATGTTCCTCTCCTCTTCCATGTCCTCTGCCTTGACCTTCTTGTTGCTCTTCTCCCTTTCTTTCAGGGCCACTGCCTTGAGAGGACCAGAGCATCACACCATGCCCAAGCCAGTTGGCAAGGTGTTTTATAGAAATGCTGTTTCCTAGCAGAAGAGCTCTGATGCCTTAAAGCATCATTTGTATCAGCTGAGAAATACAAAGAAGACTTAAAGAAGGAGAAGAATTGAGACTGCACTTCTGAAGGGAATGGATATAAATGTAATGTAATGTAGTACACATCTCATAGATGCAACTGCTGAATTTTGGCACATTGGACTCTGCCTCTTCCACTTCCCTGAAATCACTGATTTTGTTACTTCCTGCTCAGTACGATGGGTGCCCCAGAAACCTTCCAGAGCAGTCAGTGGTGAAATGTGATGGTAGGACTTTATTTCTGGTTTTAAACTCATTTTTTTTCCGTCTTCTCTGACACTCACATTTTTTTAAAAAAACCCGACTAAATTATATCTTAGGGTTTTGAAATAGCATCAAAGGCATAGCTGGAATACTTATAAATAGCTGTATCTTTTCTCGAAGGTGTGGCGTCCAAGTTTATTTCAAGTTTTGAGGTAGGGAAGTGCTACAGGCCATGGGCCATGTGAGCTTGGATCCTTGGCAAGACCTGTGTTTACTCCTGTCGCTTGTTCATGTACCCAGATCCTGCTTCTTCATGGCCACCCCACCTGTTGCTTTGTCCCACTGGTAGCATGTGCTGCCCACCATGGGAGATGCCAATGTGTGTGCTGGCATGTGGCAGTGCCTCCCACCTTTGCCATCCTCTCTTTGCCTTCCCATATCCTCCCCTCCTTCCTCTCCTCACTCACTGCTCCCATTGGGCTGCCCCTTTCCCCTGGATTTAGTAACATGGGCAGAGTGCAATTGTCTCTCCTTAGGCAAGATCTCTCCCACTGTGGGGGTCTGGAGGCTCCATAACCACGTCCCCAAGCACAGATGGGCATGCTGTCCACGCGAGCTTGCCGTGAGCTGCGAATACAGGGGAGATGGTGTGTCAGTCAGCAGGGCCAAGGCTCTCCTGTGAAGAAAAGCACTAGGGATGTCGATCTGCAGACAGGCCTCGGATGCTCCCTGCAGCCCCAGGGAAAGGCAACTCCCTGGGGATGGCAGCTCGTGGCCTGGTGGCACAAGGGATGGGCCACCAGGAATCAAAGCCAATGTTTCTTGGCTCAGCGTTCATGGAATGAACCGTAACCACCGGCCTATAAATGAGAACATTCAACCAAACAAACAGAAATAAGACCAAATATAAAAAAGAAAAAAAAAAAGAAAGAAAAAAAAAGAAAAAAAAAGAAAAAAAAAAGAGAGAGAGTAAAAAAAGATCCCGGATGGTGCTGCTTTGACTTCGGGTCCTGTCGTCTTCTAGGACTGATGAAGCGACTGGGTGGTTCTTCAGATTCCTGTGGTCTGAACACACACCCTAGTCATCACTGAGATGAGCTCGGAAAAAAACAGAAATGAAAGAGGGCTCTGATTTATTTCCTGATAAAATAACCTTTGCTCTCAAAGGCTAACATTTCAGCTCCAGCTTGCAGAGAATGATCTTTTATTTCCATCCATCAAAGCCTACAGCGTGCTGGATATCCAGAGAGTATTCTTCACACACAGCCGTGTGTTGGCCAATGAAGGAAAATTACTACCTACAATTTTTTATTTTTTCTTCTCTGAGGGAGGAGAAAAAGGAGGGGGACTGAAGTCTGTGTTAAAGACTGGAATAATAACTATCCATTGCAACTCTGTGACTACGGTATGAGGAAAATTGCTTAAAAGTACTCTGTGAGCCAAACTTTTTCTTTGCAGTGTAAATAATCTCTGCATTTTTTGTGGCCTTTGATCTGAATCGTCATCCAAATAATTCATGTTTATTTTTGCCCAGGTAGACATCTTGAATGAGCGTTCAGAGGCTTTCTGCTCTGCCACTGTGTTAGATCTATAGCACTATATCATGTTTTTGTCCATTACAAGTGTCATTTTGTTACTGAGGTAAGAGCCTGCAGTCTTGACTGAGAATTACAAGAGTAAAAGTTAAGATTTCCAGTTCACATGGACAATTTCACACCACATTGTGCTGCAAATGGCTGTAGGGAACAGTCAGCACAAGTGAGTTAAAAGCAAGGCAGATATTTATTTGCAATCAAAACATTAGCTGAGCTTGATACATGAAGAGCCAGAGGCACCTGCTCTGTAAAGGAACTGGTTGAAATAATGAGTTGTTTTCCATGAAAGAAAGCCTGATTTGGGTAATTTTTCTGGAAGTACAACTTTTTAGTGTCAGTGGGGTGTACTTGGATAGAGCAGAGTAGAGGGTCTTGCAGTGTTCATATGATCACCAGAACCAGCAATGCTGATCAGCAAGCCCCAGTGAGCAATGGATCAGAGTTTTCACAACTGAGTTTCTTGGTGCTCCCTAACTGTGAGAGAGCTGGCTGGAAGCCCCAGCTTAAATGTTTGCCCAGGGTAATGCCAGGGTTTTCCCTGGATTGTGATGGTGGATTTGTGAAGGGTTTGGAGCCCTCTGAGAAGGTACATCTGACAGAGCTCTGTTTTGTTAGCCTTGAGTCTGTGGTGGGCTGGCAGAGCCTCTCTGCCATGCACGTTTGCTGATGTTTACAAAGCTCTGTGAAGAGGCTATGTAGTAAGAAGGAGCTCGTGTAGGTGTAGAAAGCAGCAAGGGACTGTTCTTCTGTGAGAGTGGATAGAGAATATCCATGTGCACGTGCACTGTATACCATGCAGCGTTTGGGAACAAATGTTTCTACATACCGAGATCAGCATGCAGAACTGAAAGGCAGGAGGAGTGCAGAGACCGTGACCCCATCGCTGGAAGTCAGCAGGGATTTCCTTTTTTTCTAGGACCTGAGCTCTGCTTTTTCCTGAGAGAGCTCATGCTATCATAGATTCACACAGGAGGTCCAGAAAAGATGGGATGAGGGGGGAGAGAAAAGAGTTCTGTGCAGATGAATGGAGTGATGCTGCCATAGGTCATCAGTAGAGACTGACCCCTGCCTCAGTGCAGAAAGCACAAACTTATTTCCTTTGAGCTAGAAAGAGTATCATTTCATAGTTGGCAAGTATTATAGAGATGCTTCCCGTGAGAACCAGCCACTACAAACAGCGGTGTGCAGATTTTCATTGAAAATGGTGCAACAGGACTAGAAGACAGCCTCCTCTGTGGGTGCCTCCAGCAACAGTCAATGGGAGTTTTAAGGGTTGAATATCCTCACTGTCTTCAGTGAAGGCTTTGATAAGATAAGTTAATGGTTTTATTTTGAGACGGTGCAGTAACAGAGTGGGCCAACCATCCATTAACATATCTACCTTGGCTGTTGGGAAACATATATAGGCCAGACCAGGAGCTGAAAAAAAATTGCAGAATAGTGGTAAAGAGCCATAATTCCCTCATTTTCAGGGTCTGGTGTTAAGGACCTACAGGATTATTCCCCAATTCTCAGCTAACCACTCCTCCCAGCTCTTGCTGTAAGCAGTTTTCCCATAGCCTCACTTTCCCTCTAAGTGTACCGTTCATCCACAAGGACCCCATAAAAAGTATTAGGCAAAGATTAAACATTATAAGCATATAACCAGCTCATAAAATGAGTTCTAAATGCTAAGCATGAAAGGATCAATTTGCCTAAGGGGGCTGCTCTGAGCTCTGTTGGCTCAGGGAGACTTGTTCCTTGAGAGACATTTATCAATAGAATTTATTTGTATTACAAGAGGCACCACTGGAGACTTCACTGTGTGAAGTGCAACTCAGACATCCAGTAGGAACTAATTCTCCTTGAATATTTTCTATCAACACTGATAGGAGAGACTTAATAAGGGAAGTTTTTCTGTCCCCATTTCATGACTGGAAAACTGAGGATCCCAAGGATGAAGGACTTCTTCCAGTGCTTGGTGGTGCTCATGGAAAAACAAAGGAGCTCATTTCAACCCTGCAGCATGTCCCACTGCAGATCCTTAGCAGGATCAGCCCCAAAATGTCCTTGCAGGAGAACAATACAAGAATTGAGCCCTCTGCACCGTTCCCACCTCTGTCTTCCATGACAAATTGCTTTTATGATGAAGATCAAATGCAAACAAGGTACAATAAAGCTCCTGGAATACCGTCTCCGTTCACAAGTGCAGCCAATGAACTGTCCGTTATCTGGAAAAGTCAAATGCTGTGTTGTTTATGTGACTGAGCCAGAAGAGAAAAGAGGCCACGAAGAGGCTATAGGAAGAAGCTACACTTCTGCAAGGATAATTTGAGATCAAGGATGGTAGGAAAAAAACCTGAAAGCGGAGATAGATCTATTCTTATAGTCCTTAAGAACTAACTTGATTTTTCAGGCCTGCTATTTCCCAAAATAATTTCTTTTACACCTGACTCCTCAACAAATAGCCTTTATGTCTGCAGAGATCACAACCAAAGAAGCGTTGAAAATTGCATGTGTCAAAAGAAGAGTTAAATTTTGCATTAAATTCCAAGCCTTTCCTTTCCTCTAGGCCAGCTAACATTTCCTATCGTCATCTAACCAGAGTTTGTTTTCATCTCTCATTTTCATTTTCTATTATCAATAGAAATATTAGTCTGGTAGGCTGAGTTTTCTCAGAGGGTGGACTTTTGTGCAAGTTTCATTAAAAACATTTCACAATACCTCTCTAAAATGTGATCTGTGCTTTTGTGGTGATTGAAAATGGTATAGCAGCTTGGTAAAGCATATTCTTTTATCTTTCATCAAAATAGATACGTTTTAAATGGAAATCTCAACTATTATATTTCTCTGTGGAGACTAAAGTGAGGTTTTTCAAGCTGTCAATACAATTGCTTTGAGCCTGATTCTCTTGTCAGGCGTACCTCAGTAAATAAGGAGAAATTCTTCCTAAAACGATGGAATTATTCCACTGAAAAAGTTCAATACATAGTCTAGTGAGGGCCCTTGTTTTTCTTATGTATCAGCCAGGCTGTCTGAGCTGTCCCAGAGCCGCCCATTAGTAACATATATTTAACTAGAATATTAATGAAGGAAAAAGTCTAAGTATTTGCAGTTAATGTATTTCTTTAAAACATCACAATAGGAAACAACATGTTTCACGTTACCACTTACCTCCTCTAAGGCAAGAGTTGTTCCAATGGGTAGACTGTGTGAGAAATTATGTTACATACCACCATGGAGCCTCATGTATCTCTAAGCAATCTGAAATTCTTTAAATCTGCAAATCAAAAGGCTGTTGTGTATTATAAAAAGCTGTGCTGTACCATACCATCTCTTCTCAAGTCACAGAAAGTGATGCATAATTCAATAGTGTGTTTTTTAATTTCTAAAATAAATACTTTAGTCCTGTTCATATTAATAGATATTGCAGAGAGTGACTGTTGTTTCAGAATCCAAATGTTCTTATCATTGCATCAGAGTACATACTTTGCACTCTTTGTCTCCCTGGTTTGTGTTGTTTGGTTTTGGTTTCTGAAGCTGTCCAGAATCTGGAGATTTGTTATGCTTCTCTGCTGCCACATCGCCTTTAGCACTTATCTTTTTCTTTCTATTGAATAAGCAGACTTGGGCCTGCTCGATAGATGTATGGGAAACCTCCAAAAACACGTGCTCTAGGACATGGAGTCATGTATTCAGGTCCTGACTCTCCTGTCCCTGATTTAGCCTGGAACTGGTGCCTTCTTGTAATGCTGGAGAAAATTTTCGCTGCTGGAATTTTCTCAGGAGCTGGATTGCTTATCCAGCTTCTTGATTAACTCATAATTATGGTGATTACTCTCTGCACACCCAACATTCTCCTGCGTAGGAGCTTAATTTAAGAACAGTTGGCTTTCCTCTCTTTTACCAACACGCAAGTATTAGAACAACCTGCAGGTGCAACCTTTCGTTAAACCAAGTTTAAAGGAGGTGGGAAGTTCAAAGATGATGCAAAGTCTCCTCTGTCCATTTCTCCTGGGTTATGTAAACAGCAGAGAACAAAGGTTTCAGGCTCATTATCTTTCTCCTGGTCTCTTTGCTGAGTAGATCTGGCTGGAAAATAGAATGTCTTTTCACGGGAAATTTGACTCTTTCAGATTTATTTTTGTTGTCAATGAGAAAGTTAGTTCTCCCATTTTCTCACAGACCATTCATTAAGGAGAAAAAAAAAGAATAATTAGGAAGTGTCACGTTATTTTGTTTTCATTATGGAAAATGTATTTTGTTTTGGAAATATGGAGGGGCTTTTTTTTGGTATGTTGAAGAAGTTTAGTTTTTCAGAAAAAAGCAAGAGAGACTGACTTACTTCTTTCTGATTTTTTTGAGATTGGCTTATTTACCAAAAGAAATTTTTTTATTAAAACAAAGCCCAATTTTCCAAAGAAAACTGTTCTGTGGAAACGTTTATTAATTTCAACTTGCTTTTGCTGTTGCTGAATGTTGCTCAAAATCCTTCCGTTTCCATCCAGTAAATGAACCAATCTCCCTACCCCTACCTGATTTTGTGTATCTATGTTGCACGTGTGCATACGTGTATGCACGGGACTAACTTCTGCCCTCAGCTATGTATGTAAATCTCAGCAGAGATTTCCATCAGCATTGTGTGTATATGAATGAAAGCAGAATCTGGCTCAGGATTTGTAATCAATACATAAGGCTTACTGAGTGATTTGAGATGCTTGGAGAAAACTGTTACATAAATGTTAGTCATTATTATTTGTAATAATTACCTACAGCTGTAACTGTGGCAAAGCTCCATATAAAAACAGTTAGCCCCTGACATATGGCTTCTGTGCTTCAGCTCTAGATTTCACCAAAGTGCACAATAAACTCTTTCTTTAAAAGCATGTGCCTAAAGGGAACATGTAACCCCTGGCACATGATAGCAGCCATAACGATGAGGAGAGAATTATGCCATCCTTATTAGCAGCAGCAGTCTGACTCTCACAGAAAGGAATGGGTGTTGGATTGGACCCTATCATTTGAGTAACATGCTCCTGAGATGCATTACAGCCATGGGCAATGTAGAAAACAAATTAAATTCAGGTTGTAACTGGGTCGGGGCTGAAGAACATTTCGTAACCATGCTTTTCAATGTGGCTCCAGATCAGGACCATCTTTATTTCGGGGATGTCTTCATTCTCATTGGTTTTACTTTTAAACTAAATAAATAATAATTACAAAAACTCCAAACAATAATAATAATAATAAAAAAATAACAATAATAACAATAACAACAACA
>NW_009725456.1:0-23037 GCF_000703405.1 Apaloderma vittatum
TGCATTGAAAAGGGCCGAATTCTCAGATATGAAGAAACTACAACGGTCCCACTTAAGTCAAATACGTGGGTGCTTGCCACTCTGGATGGGTATTTTTATGTGTCTGAACCTAGATAGTTGGACTTTGTTAAGACACATGAATCAAGTGTGTGTGTGCACCATTCAAAGAAAAAGCACGTGATTCGTGCAGTATCGTCAAAAGACTTGCAAGAAGACCACTAAAGAATTTCAGTTCCCACATGTGCGCTTCTGGGATTTTTTAGGCATATTAACAGTCTTGGCAGGAGGTGTCAATCTGAACCCAAAAGGCGGCTCACCTTTCCTCACGATTCTGTCTTAACTTAAATAGCAGAAGTATCAAATATGAATTATTGACAGGTTGAGATTGATCTGTCACAGGGGCATTAAGAATTTATTGCTTATTTCTGGAGGGGAAAAAAAAAGGTACTTTTATAGTTGCCTAAACTGCTTTTCTTTTGTCAAAGAAGAAGAAAAAAGACAAATGTCAAATGTACTTAAAAACAGCCATTGGAATGGCATTTATTTTTCCTCACTTCCTTATGGAAAGGAGTGTGTTAAACTGCCATCCACTAAAAGCAGCGATTTTATGCTGAGGTCTCCAAGTCAGTGAATTTACATTTCGTAAGAAGACCCTGAGGGGCTTTCAGCTACTTTGCTTGAAAGGTAGACAGATACATTTACAGCAGCACATGCAGAGCTCCATGTGCTAACATGGCCACATAGGTGCAGATTCGCTTTCTGGCACATGTGTGTTAGGGGTGACTTAGTTCTAAGCAGGTAATGCATCAGGACACTTTTATGTGTTGGCTGGGAATACAGTTCAGTAAAGAATGTGACTGTAATTACCAGTAACGAGGGTATAAATTTCTGATCCTTGCTTTGTTGGCTGAATTTTGCTAGTGTTTCTAAGCATTCACATTTTACAATTGTCTTATTTATAGCCTGAAATTTGATACAGTAGTTTTTCATGCATGTGAAGTGGTTTTTATTGCATGTGGTAGGAAACTACTGCCTTCATCAACTAGCCTTTCTAATAAATATTATAACTAATTCAGTTTAAAAATTTTTAATGATATAATAGTAGATTATTGGAGATTTTTAGTTGGAGCACATTAATCTTATAGATCTTCTTATTATTTCAAATAAATAAAACCCTTACATCATTGTGTTCAAATTCATACAATTGCTACTAAGAAATCATTGGTAAACAAGAAAACCCTTCTCTCCTACATTATCCCCTCAAACTGGGTCATATCTTCTATGTGGACTCACAATAGGAAACCTGGCGTATTAGTTCACTCGTAGGTTCAACTACCCAACGTGCAAGACACCAGTTTTTCATTTCCGTTCCAAAGTCATTCAAACAACTTGCCTGTGCAAATTGTTTCATCCGTTTCATCACATGGGTCAAGCAAACAGATTCTGGGGTCAGGTTGTCATTCACAGTGGGCCATTTAGAAACATGTCTTTCTTTGATGGTTGAGCTTTCCAAGAACAGATACTGGGAAGGTCTTCGTATTGCTCTCCTTGGACACTTGGACATAGAATTAAGATCTCCTACAACTACAGTAAATTGTGAATAATATCTGAACATTATATTACAGCTTCCTTGCACATAGAAAACTATGTGTGACAAAACTTGTCCTAATTACCTGTTTTTTTCAGCACTCATCCTACCTGCATCACAGTCTGGGACTAGGCTGCCCAGTAATAATACACTCTAAAGCTGCTCCCTTCCTCAAGCAGAGTGATGCCTGTCCTCAATAACATTTTATACTATTTTAAGAATAGCTCAAGTTGACTGAAGTCAATGCTTTAGAGGGTCACCTTGCCTCATTAGGTAAGCTCTAAATCAAATCAGTAAATTAATATGTACCTTTGTTGTTGACTTGGCTCGCCTCAATGATCAATCTGGACCTTTGTCGACTCTTGTTTTTTGAGCCAGAAGATAACATTTGCAGGCCTTATTTTTGTTTTAGCTGTTGATTTCAGAAGAGTTGCACCAGATTTATAAGCATATGAGGGAGAGCAGAGTTTGCCTCTTCCTATTTTTCTTTGAGAACAACTTCAGTGGAAATGTCTAAAGGTGAGTCTTTGATTTTGTGTTTAAGTGGTTTATCATGAAGATGTCAGTGATACCTGACTTTCTTAGAAATACTTCTTGCAGGATTGGCTGCAGTTGGCCATGGAGAGTCCTGAGGGAGGGAGAAGAGGAAAAGCAAAGATCACAGCTCCTGTATAAGCGGTCTGTGGAGCAACCTCTTACAACAGCAGGGCCTAGCAAGAGCCTGCTCATCTCTTCCCACCTGCTTTAAAGAATGAATAGCATGAAATGGGGCGAATAGACCATAATCCTGCTCCCCTCCACTTTGGTACACAATGGAGAGTATAAGAGGGTGTTCCTGATCTGAAAATGTGGGTGAAAGCACAACTAAGCACTGTTAATTATAACACTATTTTCTTTAGCATACTACACAACTCAAACACAGCAGCAGGCAGAACCTGTCATCAACTCTCCTCACAGAAGAGCCTGCACCATCTTCAATCTGTGAAGAGAGCATGTGAGCACAAATGAAGATACTCCTTGGTAGGCATGATTCTGCTCACCCAAACACATAAAACCTTCACCCTGACTGCTAATAAGGTCTGAATATAAACGATGCACGACCGGATCTACCATCTGCTGGACTACAGCCTGTGTTGTTGTGGTTTGTTTACCTGATCGGCAAGATATTTGAGAAGTAATGTCAGGACTATAAACATTTAATTTTGGAGACAGGAGGAAAAGCCCAGTTTCAGAGCTGACTTTCACCCTAGCATTGAATAAAAATGTTTTTATAAGTGAAAAAGTTATGAAGGACATTTGAATGTATCCACCACGGGACTGCTAATAGCCAGGTGGCCAACTGTGCCTGCTTACAAGTGGAAAAACTGAGTTTAAATTCACTGTCCTACCTTTATCCCTGCTGGGACTCTGGCCACTCTCCTGTACAGAGGGTATCAGGAATAGAACTGCTGGCCTGCAGAGTAACTCTTTGGACTGGAGAATGCTGAACTGTTCACATGACAGAGTACCTCTGAGAAGGCTGAGAGAAAGCGGGAGAGGCAGATGTGCAGTATAAATCCCTTCTCACCCAGGCGGAGAGTATATGGGGTCACCAGTGCCCCAGTTGGTCCCACGGTTTCCCAGGTAGTCATTCTCTCTTCTCTTTCTCTCCTAAAAATTCCAGGTTAGCCTCGAGAAATCTTCCCTGAGAATTTTTCACTGAAACCAACACACTTAGAATCATAGAATGTGTTGGGTTGGAAGGGACCTTTAAAGTTTCTCTAGTCCAACCTCCCCTGCTGTGAGCAGGGACATCTTTAACTCAGAGCCCCATCAAGCCTGACCTTGAATGTCTCCAGGGATGGGACCTCCACCACTTCTCTGGGCAGTGTATACCAGTGTTTCACCACCCTTATAGTAAAGAACTTCTTCCTAACATCTAACCTTAATCTACCCTGCTCTAGTTTAAAATCACTGCCCCTCATCCTGTCACTAGATGCCCTTGTAAACAGTCCCTCTTCAGCCTTCTTGCAGGCCCCCTTCAGGTACTGAAAAGGCTGCTGTAAGGTCTTCCCGGAGCCTTCTCTTCTGCAGGCTGAACACCCCCAACCCTCTCAGTCTGTCCTTGTAGGAGAGGTGCTCCAGCCCAACCAACTTCAAGAGGCCCATGTCACTCTTGTGTTGATGGCTCCAGAGCTGGACGCAGTACTCCAGGTGGAGTGTCACCAGAGCAGAGCAGAGCGGCAGAATCACCTCCCTCGGTCTGCTGGCCATGCTTCTTTTGACAGAGTCCAGGACATGATTGGCCTTCTGGGCTGCCAGTGTGCATTGTCAGGTCATGTCTAGCTTTTTGTCCACCAGTACTTCCAGGTCCTTCTCCACAGGGCTGCTCTGTATCACATCATCTCCCATTCTACATCGATACTGGTGATTGCCCTGACCCAGGTGCTGGACTTTGCACGTGGCCTTGTTAAACCTCATGAGGTTCATACGGGCCCACTTGTCTAGCTTGTCCAGGCCCCTCTGGGTGACATCCTGTCTCTCTGGAATATTGACCACACCGCTCAGCTTGGCATCATCTGCAAACTTGCCGCGGGTGCACTTGATCCCACTGTTTATGTCATTGATGAAGATGTTAAACAACACTGCTCCCATGAAACATTTTGGGGATCTTTTTTCTCCACTTCCATAAAGCATTTTTTTATTTTTTAAAATTTTGGCAGAACAATGTTTTCTAGAGGATTTTTTTTTTCCAAACAATTTCCATTACAAGCTCTAATAGATTCGAGGGGTGTTTTTGACAACCCAGACAATAGAGAGAAATACCAGCTCAAAAGCAACGTGAAATCTTAGGGCCCGACTCTGGCAGAGCCCATTATGGACACTGTGACTGCCAGCCTCAGCACAACACCTCAGATTAGTACTCTGTCATTCCTATCACGTAACAACAGCGAGTTTGGGTCAAAACATACCATCCCATCTTTAACATCACAGTACCTTTAAAAGCCAAACCCTCACTCTTGAAATATTTCACCCAAGATACAATGCAGAATTGATATAAAGAACAGATAGCTAATGTTCCTGGCCACATGGATTACTCAGAGATACTACACCCTATTGATAACAGATTTCTGTGGTACCAGCATCTGTGTTCCCCTGAAACTAAACCACAAGTCTGAGGAAGTTTAGAAGGGATGACCTTTCATGCAGTAAAGAACTTTTCAATATAATAGTGAAAACAGAAATCCTTTGTTTTCCTCAAATCTCAAGATAGCGGCTTTTCATCCTATGTTCAATCAGGGCTCAGCAGAATTATTTAAAAGGAGAGAAGAAAGGCTTTGTTTTTACATGGCCCTAAAGCTGCTTCTCCCTTCTCCTCCTCCCCTGTACTTCTGACAGACTTTTAGACTCCATAAACTTTATTAGACTTGGATTCACCATTAATTTATAGGCAGATATCTACATTTAGAAAAACCTACTGTGTGTAACTTTGTACGTTTAAGTGGATGTGACCTTGTTGAAAATTCAGGTTATTGTCTTATACTTGATTTCCACATGGTTTACACCAGCAGAAGTGTGATCAAAGTGTAATTTGCAATATTCTGAGCAGTCTTTTAAAAGGGCAGAAACAGCCTTATACAGGCTTCTCTGGATTTCAGGTTGACTTTTGATTAGCTTTTTGTGCAGGTATTCCAGGTGTTGCCATTAGTTAGACATTCTGATTCTTGCTTTCTAATTATATAGTCCACAATTACTATCACCTTCCATTTCATTTTTGACATGACATAATCTATTTGTAGATATAGTTTGGGTACTCTAGGAACTAGAGCTCCAGCTAGGTATGATGCGACACAAATTGCGTGTTGCAAATTATATGTTCAGGTCTCAGGAGCACAGCTTCATTCGTCAGCCTCCCAGGGGGGCTGGGAAGCGGAACAGTGACAGTCACTTACCTGCTCGGTGAGAGAAAGGTGTTGAGGCAGCTGGCTTTCTTCTGCAACCAGATAGAGGTGGAAGGATGGAGCCCTCGATTTGATGGGCTTGCTGCTGCTGGGGAAGAAGAACACGGAGGTCTCCTTGAGAAGACCCTTTAGCTGGAAAAAAAAAAATCAAACAAAAAGACCCTGATTCTTCCAATCTCAGTGTTGAGCTGAGTAGTAGAAGACAAGCAGGACCCTCACGAGTCTTGCTGGCTGCACTGGTGGCAGGCTGGAGCAGGAGAACAGGCAGGCAGAGACGTTGACATCTTGTCTACCTGGGATTCCAGTGTGAGTCAGTCACACAGAGAAGACTTGCAATGTCATTTCTACACAAAGAACATTCAAAGGAAGGCAGTATCCTTCCTCAGGAATCCTGATCAAACACAATATGCTCAAATCTCAGGGAATTTTCCTTGTTATTTTGGCCTCCAAATAGTATCAGTTCTTGAGGAAAAATTCTGCTATTGCTTACGCTGGCCCCCAGCCACCTTCATAAAACCAAACTACCAATGAAGCAGCATGGCTTCCCACGTGGGAAAAACCAGCAAGCGCTGCACAAAAGCACAGCCATGTAATGATTGCACTTTAACAGAAATACAAATATTTAGTACCTTGTAGGCACTAAAGAACACCTACACTGGGTTACAGAAAGACTTATTCACAGGGAGCAAAATTAAAACCAACTGAAATAAAAATTTCTGTATTTTTTTTCAGAACAAGTTGGAAGCAGTCCATGCCCTGAGATATAACAACGTATTTAAATCTCTAACACTGTTTAGTGGTATTTCACTGCAGAATGTGACAAACAGCATCAGCGTATTTTTTTTCAAGTGACATCATATTTTACATTATTTATACTTTTTCTAGATGAAAAAGCTTGTACAGTAGCACAACACTTTATTTCTATCTTGAAATAAAATTGGAACAATTTTGAATTTAGATTGAGAAAGACTTAGCTACACATGCTTCATGCACAACGAATCAGCAATATATTTCTGGTTTTCCCTCCCTTCCTTTTTCACTTCTAGAGGCCTCTAGAGCGTACCCACCTTAACAAATTGTCCTGAATATCTTTAGGACATACTGTAAGACTATCGATTACAAGGACTTAAAACACACCAAAGGACAGCTCTACACAGGTGAGAGTCTAGAGGCTAACTTCAAAAGTTTTCAAACTTTTCCTTACGGGTGCTTTTTAAAAGCTGTTTCATAAGAGCATGGACCACTCTCTGTCCACCTACACCGTTCCACTTTGCTGCTGACGCTGCTCAGGTGAGTGGCGCTGGGTGTCGCAGGCAGAGCTGCACGAAGCACCACGGCTGCAGAAGGGTTCTGCCCAAGCTGCCTGGCTTGTCTCGTCACTGTGGCTTGGTAGCCAGCGCCAAACAAGGTAGTACTGGTTTAGTTGGGAGCCTTTTACCTGACAATGAAATACTTCAAAAAAAGAGCTGGCTTTTGGTCTAAGGTCAAGTTCAAACTCAAGCCTCTCCCATCCTAAGGGCAGGCTCTTTCGGGATCAGAAGTGGACATGGGAAGTGGAAGAAGAGGAGGATATGAGGACAAGCTCCACTCTCTACATACTCTCTTGATCTTCACTGAGTCCAACCTAAGCTTTCCCCTAGGTGAATCCCCACATCCAAATGGTTGCTCAAGAGAAGCTGCACAATCTTAGTCATGTTTCAAGCGAGACTCTGGCCCATTTTGAAAAAAGAAGTCTGGAATAAGCTAGGCTGTAGCAGAGTGATACAGATTACACCTACGCTGGAGACATATTAAAAGGAACATGTTGTGCATGGCTTGACCAGGAAGGAGGTATGAAGTATAGCGTATGTGAAGGAAAACACACAAAAGACGATAGCAGCGATAGCAGGAGAGTTTAATTATCTAGACCTCAGAGTGGATTACATTAAGCGGAGGAAGCAAAGCCTGATCTGGTACAGGACTGCTTTCTAATTTAATGTGTACATAAACCGACAAGGAAGGGAAGAATGCCAGATGTGGTATTAAGCAACACAGAGAACATGATTTAGGACATTAAGGTATAAAAAAAGGTAGAAGGAGCAGTGACTGCTAAGCTAAAACAGCTTCTGCAGCATCATTCTCTACTCCAGCTACAGGGTGTAAAGCATCCTCCAAAATGCTGTGTCTACACATCCCCGCTGGAGCAATAGCTGGGCCGGCGAAACCTCTTGCCCACACCTCCCCAGCTCTGCTCCACTGCAAAGCGCTGGTACAGGCAGTGTGTGTTCTGCAGCCAGCTGGCAAACTTGCCCGTAGACCATCTTTCAAGTAGGCTACGGAGACCTCGTAGATAAACTACGGTAGTTTTGCGTCACCTCTGCCCTCTCTTGATCTGCTTAATGATCTGCAAGAGCAGGTGAGCAATGCCTGCCGGCTTGGGGGTCTGTTTATGTTTTAGCTGCCTCTCCGAGGTGCTTTCCGGGTCACAGAGCTGTCGGGAGTCACCTCGCTTGCACATCAGAAACATCCTTCCCAAGGCAATTCCCTCCATGCCCTCCCTGGATACGGAGAGCCTCGCAGCATGTCTCTGAAGTGTAACATCTTCATGCGGGGAAGGGAAAAGTTTATCAGATGGGGACTTGAGCTCGTAATGACAGTGGGATGGAATGTAACACATTAAATCAAACAAAAAACCTAGCATAGACATACAGCAGTAATAACCTTCTAGGGAGAAAATGGGATTTATTTCAGAACCAGGTCAGATTTTAATTTTTTTTTCCTGAGGAAATACAAGCTTTTTGCCAAAAGGTGTTCTGACGAGCTTCAGGTTTCCTTGTGAACACTCTACAAAATATTGTTTAGGCCTTTTAACACCAGGCAGCATCGCTGCTACGCCGTGTTAAAAAGCCTCTAGTAATTTATGAGCTATTTCGTGTACAAGGCCAGATTTTGGTCTCACATCACACGTGGTAAAATTAGGGCCACTTTCACTTCAATATATCCCAATCCAGACAAGTTCATCACTTGGGCCCCTACCACAGTTTCAGTTTCCTCTATTGCGTTATTATTATTAATATCACTTAGCAGGTCTGCCAATGACATTGCGTTCAAAACGGAGCAATTATAAACACTGGCAGGAAAAGCTGAAGTAGCAAATGCTTTTTAAAAAATGGCCAAGGATGTAAATAAATTCAGTGGAGATCTTTAACCTGATATACAAAAAACAGGACTGGGGAAGAAATCGGTGGGGCCACGAAAGTGAATGAGTGAGAAGTCAGTGACAGATGAGACTGATGCTGCACTGAGCCTGAATTAATATCCTTTGCCTGAGTATTTACAGAAAAAGCTGACGATCACATCCCGGAAACAAGGATCCATTTTCTTGAGGGGGGAAAAAATTAAATGCTAAAAGATTTTATGGACAGGCAGTTAGTTAATTAGAACTATTAAAAGTTGACAAGACCTGAGACTTAGATTAACTGCATCTCCAAATTTGAAAGGAAATAGCAAAGGAAATTGGCAAAACTTTAGTAATATTGCTTGATAGCTTCCTGAGGAAGATGTATCTGGAGATGCCTAGAAGGTAGCTACTCCAGCTTTACATTTTAAATAGAATTTATTTAAAAAAAAAAAAACAACAAACAACCACAGACAAACAAAAAGAAAACCAAACTTATTTTTTCTTTCCTTTTTTAAATCAAGGGAGGATTTAGGAATCCACTCACCAGTAATCCCAACTGCAGTCACAGAACGGATATTGGAAACATTAATATGGGACGGGGTTATGCAACACAGAGAAACAGCCAGCCCGAGGAAGGAAAGGCAGCTTGGATTCACGTCATGTCTGTCAAATGTGCTTTAAGTTCTTTCAGTACTTTCCTCAACAGAGAGGCAAAAGTGACTGGCATAATTTATCCAGATGGAAGAGATTCGTTTGGTGTCTCATCCCACAAAGAGATTGATCTGCAGAATCAGTAAAGCACGGCACAGAAAAAGCGCAATAGCAAATGGCTTCAAAATTATCTGTGGGACAAGAAGCAAGGTGTCAGCAAAACGGCACGGTTCAGGGTGACCAGAGGGGCAGGAACAAGGCAGTACTCCCAAACTTCAGCACCATACCCACTTTTGTTCAGCTTTTATATAAATGGCCTACAGGGGATATCATTTTTAAAGTGGATTTTTTTTGCTGATAGCACACAAGTGTAAAATGGTGCACAGAGCAAGCAAATTTAAAATGATTTGAATAAATTAGGCTTATGGACAGATAAAGGGCACATCCAGTTCAGTGCAGCAAAGTAAGACATAATGACTGCAAGGCACCAAATGTAATCATAGGCAGGAAAAATGGAGAAGAAGAGGGAATATTGACCCGGGAAAAGAGATTAAGTAATTATTGATAAAATACAAAAATAATGCTTAGAATAAGTGGGGAAAAACAAAGACAGGCAAATTCTTCATGCTCAAAAAGGCAAACAAACTCTTGATACTACATGCTGAGTTGTCTCTTCAGTAAAGTTGAATTGAGATATCTTTTCCAGCACTCTAAAAATACTGAGATGAAACCTCAAGAGTTTGAAAGAGCCACATTGTTTCAATAAAGACACAACATGATAAGACTTTTAAAATATATTTTCCCCTCTTCCCAGCAAACAAACACTCAAAATCACTTTCTCACAGTCTGAATGTTAATTTGGGGTCTATCTCTGTAAAAAAAACCCAAGCATAAATAAATTGAAAGGTAGTTATTACCGGTGAAAACAGTCTTTTTACTGCAAAGGTTATGACATTAACCCAGGGAAAAATTCATGAATATTCACAATCACCATTTGTCATTAAGAATCATAAAATGAAATGTTGAGTAGGGCTTTAGAAAACTCCTCCAGCCTACTAAATTCCCTCTTCACTACTTGCTATTATGCTAGCATATATCCCACCTTTTTTTTTTCTTTTCTTTTGGCAGTGCATTTTAGAAACCAGATTCCTGCAAGTTTTCCTTATCCATCTCTACAAGGGAAATAGAACAAAGATAGGAATCACAAAGACCTGCAGAAACCTGCTCAAAAACGAACGCCTGAAAATTTAGCAAAGGACTTCTTCAGGTGTTAGTAACCAAAGCCAGGAATTCCCTCAAAGAAACAAAAATATTAAAAGAAGACAAAGTTACTGGGTTTGCCCCTAAATATCTCAGAAACTATTTAGTTTTCGCATTTGCACTTGTCAGATTTGTTCCAGCCACCAGGTGCTATATAACATGTGTGCAAACAGAGCAGAGAGCCTTTTGAAAGGGAATAAAAGGGGCTGGAAGCCTGACTGGGGGGGAAAATTAGGAGGCAGATGTTTCTCAACCAGCAGCGGCCACAGGCAGGTAGAAGGACTGAATAAAGGGATTAAATGAGGTGAAGCGCTTCAACTACAATCTCAATAGGCAAATGGATTTGCCAATATTCTGCAAAGCAAAGAAAAGGCACAGGCACCGAGCACAAAACTGGGGGGTTCACTTACTGGGTGAGAGCAAATTCTGTGCAAGAAGGTGTTAACACTGGAGGGAAGGGATGAAAAGCCACAGCAATAAATGAAGAGCCACAGTTAAAGCAGGAACCATACGCATTCAGTGAGAAAAGCAGTCTCCCACATGGAGTTCAGCAGAAGTCCATGTGTGGGTACACGCACAGAGACACACAATAGCTTCTGAAACATTTAGGAAAGCTTAACTGTTTATCTACATATCCATTCACCCTCATACTATGAAAACCAACATGTCAGTGGAGGCCTGGCTGTCAATCAGCAAGGAAAATAGCTGTTTCCAGTGCTAAAACATCCCAGGCCATTTGCATGTTTACTGTGCTCAGTGATTAACACACTACAAGGGTGGTGGGGCCAGGATAATCTACAGAAAGAGAACAGCTATGCTGAAGAGAAATGGGGAAAGGCACCCAGGCGTTCAGATGGACGACAAGAGCAAGGGAGCGCATTCCCATCTGTCCCTACATTTTAGAAATATGGGAAAGCACAAAGTAAGGAGTTTAAATCCTGGAAGTCTGAGCCGTGTCATATGAGCTCGGCTGGGCTCAGCCCCTCCAGGAGCCACAGCAGCCCAGGTTTGTTCAGCAGAGAGCCAGGGGGTAGCTCCTTGCTGTGGTGCCACGGAGAGCAGCCAGAGCTTTTGGAGGCTTCTGGCTGCGGGCTGCTCTCTAACCTGCCAATAAAGGCCATCCTGCTGATATATGCGCTAACATCTATCCTCAGCTGATGCACAGGCTCAGGACCACCGGGTTTTTCTGCAATGTCAGCTGCAAGTTACCTAATTCCACCACTCCCCCCGCTCCAGTGTCAGGGTACCTGGGCTGTCTCTGGGAGGCATATTTCCAAAATGCTTGAACAGCCGTTTTTCCCCAGAGAAAGGGAGCAGTGCAATCAGATGTCAAATTCTCACCCTACATCCACATATTGCTGATGACAGAGCTCACCTCCGGTAGCTAGCGTTCCTGTTGCATTCACGTTGCATTCACGTCTTCCCTCTGCCCTATTAATATATACAGGCACTTGTGCTCATTGGCATGGTGACTGTGCTTATGTCAGTCATGCTTCTTTGTATTCTCCCTGCTTAGCCACTCGCTGTTGTGCAAAGGATGCGTGCATCAGGCTCAACACCTGCTAGAAATCTCTGAGCTCCCGGTGCCTTTCCTCTTTTCCCAAGCACTCTCTCCTCATGTCAAGTATTTTGTATTCTTTTTCCAGTCCGATTCTCATTTTCATTACTTTTCCCACTCTTATTTTCCAGCTATTTAGCTTGCTTGGTATTTCTTCCTTTGTTATATTTGCTGTTATCACTCACATTTTGTTGCATTTGAATTACAGTCATTCAGAGCCACATTAATGGACAAAAAATTTTAAAAACCTAAAAAATCTCAGCTCCCTCCTCATTTACCCTATCTCCTCTCATATCCCAAGGGGGGAAAAAAAAAAAAGGCACTAACATCCTGCAGGAGCAAAAAGTGAAAGACAAGCAAATAGGAATTGTTGTCTTGTGGCCTGTCTGACTCATCAACATGATGAATCCTGAAATCACTTACATATAACAGTAACCAGCCTTAGAACTACACCACCACCTTAGGCTGACAGGAGTCCTCGCTGCTGCCACCCAGGCAATAGCAACCTGCCCCCTCCCCTCCAAGGTCTTTGTTCCCATGTGATACTTCTAGCTGTGTGGGAGCAGCAGTCACACAATGGCACAACTAAACCCAAATCCTGATCCATAACCTGATCTGGCTAAAAATCACACCTGATCAAAAAAGGACATTTCAGTCATATATAATTCTTACCATGGTCTAGATCTAAGTACAAATGTATCCTCAGTCATAGATAACCAGAATTCCCTATTTTAGTGAAGGGATTTTGGCAAAGCCCTGACAAAGCTTAAATGATCTGCAAAGACATCCCAGATTTTGGCAGAGTTTAAGCTGGGAAGGTTTCTGCAGTTCAGGGCAGACCCTTGGGTTACAGAGAGGAAGACTCGAAAATCTAGCCTTACTGTGTAAAGCAGATGTTTTTATATGAAATAACATCAGGAAAACATTTGAAAAATGGGCTAGCTACAGTAGGAAATTAAAATACATTTCAAATCCCTATCATTTACTTTGTCCCCTGAACTCTCCGTTCCCTTTTTTCTGTATTTGTTTAGATCTTGAACGTCAACTTTATAAGGTTTAAATGCCAACCTCATGAAGTTTAACAAGGCCAAGTGTAAGGTCCTGCACCTGGGACGAGGCAATCCCAACCACAGATACAGGATGGGCAATGAGTGAATTGAGAGCAGTCCTAGGAGGGGAAGGATTTCGGCACGTTGGTGGACAAGATCAACATGAGCCAACAGTGTGCGCTTGCAGCCCAGAAAGTCAACTGTGTCCTGGGATGCATCAAGAGATGTGTGACCAGCAGGTCGAGGGAGGGGATTCTGCCCCTCTGCTCTGCCCTTTTGAGACCTCACCTGGAATCCTGCGTCCAGCTCCGGAGCCCCCAACACAAGAAAGCCATGGAGTGATTGAGTGAGTCCAGAGGAGAGCTACCAAGATGGTCAGAGGGCTGGAGCACCTCTCCTAGGAGGACAGGCGGAGAGAGTTGGGGGTGTTCAGCCTGGGGAAGAGAAGGCTCCGGGGAGACCTCACAGCAGCCTTCCAGTACCTGAAGGGGGCCTACGAGAAGGCTGGGGAGGGACTTTTTAAAAGGGCCTGTAGTGACAGGACAAAGGGTAATGGGTGGAAGCTGGAAGAGCGAAGGTTTAGACTAGATATAAGGAAGAAATTCTTTACCCTGAGGGTGGTGAGGCAGTGGAACAGGTTGCCCAGTGATGTTGTGGATGCTCCATCCCTGGAAGGGTTCCATGCCAGGGGATGGAGCCTTGAGCAACCTGATCTAAAGGGAAGTGTCCCTGCCATGGCAGGGGGGTTGAAACCAGATGATCTTTGAGGTCCCTTCCAATCCAAATCATTCTATGATTCTATGAAATGGCAAAGTGCTACTGGTACAGTTTTATACAGTATAATTATTATATTACTAATAATGTTTAAACATCTTATTAACAGAGTAGAATTTCCCCACCACCACTCTGCAGGATTCCTTTCTTACCACAGAAACTACCTTGCAGATATACCCATGCAAACCTTCCTCCTACATTGCCCTTCCAGATTGTCCAGAGAACAACATGGAGCCCCAAATCACAGCCCAGGGTTCAAATTGTAACTTTCAGGAATCCACTTTGCACTGCTCCTATCACCTTGAGGAGAGCTGTGTAGGGCTGCCCCCCCCACCCCATTCATCATCTCCTCTTTCCTTAAAGATTTTTCTTTCCTCCATTCACTTGCTGCATTATTTCCCAGAGGACTGTTGCTGGATTGACTGGGCTTTAATTGCTCGGCCCCGCTGGGCTCAGAGCGGAATTTCACCTTCCCTTCTCCCTACTCTGCTCTCCAGAGCTGCCACAGCTCTCAGTGATTTGATAAACAGAGATTCACTAAGTTTGTCACTTTAATGCCTTTATGCAGATACGCATAACATAGCAAGAAAAAATGCGAATCAGCTAGCCTATCCCCTCTCTGCTTTCTAAGAGCTATCTTCCCAAAATCTGTACTACTTTCCAACCACCCCTCATTTTAAGAGAAGTTTAGTGTTGTTATGACTTCACTCATGCCTCCTTTCCTCCTCTTCCTCCTCTCTTACTAGCTGACACGCTCTTTGTAGCATTGGTCCCTCTGCTGATGTATTTGAAGAGTTGGTTCTCACTCCCCAGACCAGCTTTAGCCAACTGTGCTACCTTCCACCTTCTCCTGCCTGCTTCTCTGTTGACAGAAGAGTACCTTACGCCCTTGTATATACAAGTCATCCTTTACGAGTCTACAACAGGTCAAAGTTTGCTGCTGCATGAATCTCTGGCACAGTCACCAGGAAAACAGGTAAGGTGGACAAGGAGTATCTGCGTTATCACAAGCCCTGATAGCAACATTGGCCAGAAGCTGCCTATATCCCGTGCTATTAATCATTCCTCAGACTCCTCACAAGGAAGCCAAGTTGGGGCCAAGGCTCTGCCAAGGGCAAGAAGGTGCTCACGGTGAGAGGGGTTCAGCTACGTTGTTTCTGCCTCTTTCATACCATCTTAGAGCAGCTCAGCACTGCCAAGGGGCCAAAACCCATTTTTCTTGCACTTCCCTGTTTCTGCCTGGTTCCAGTTATCACTCCTCACCCTGTGCTCAGTGGGTATTCATTTAGTCCATGCTCACCTGTCTCCATGTCCTGGCCTGGATCCTCCTGCCCCAAGACACACAGACTGCCCAGTCAGTCCCTTTTATCCTCCCAGTGCTACAGGCACAGCATCTCCAACACACAGTTGAGTAGGTCCAAGCCAAGGCTACACCAGTAGCATTTTAAGTTTTTACACAGTATCCAACTATGCAGCCTCTAGCTGGAAGCACAATCTACAATATAACTTTGGCAGGATTTTCTCAGAGGGGATTAGTTTCAGTGACTGTCTATGAGAAAGCAAACCTCCGCTTGCCAACTCTTGCCTCTTCCTCTTAGTTTTATTCTCCCCACGGAGGTATATTGTGGCTGCTAAGCACGTGGGAAAAACACAGGGATGAGCTACAAGAAGAAAGGACATCAAACATCAGTCTAACATATGAGAAGACCAGAGCATGGACTAATGCCTCATTCCATAGTTTAACAAAGAGCTTGTCAGCTTCCTGCTCTTCTGTCCAAGCCTGCAAGCTGCCTTATGACAGAGGGAGGAAGCTCATCTCCAAAAAGCCTGTGCTCCAACACCAGCCTTATGCAGAGCACCCTCACTTCCTCGCAAGAACCCAAGAGTCTTACAGCTGCACGTGAGAACTTCAGCAGCTGAAGAGCTGAGCCCTGGTGTTGTCACATAAGGCTGCATCTCTGGCTTCTATTCAGTGAAGCAAGGAAAATACCCACTGAAGACAAGGAGTAAATAGGAAAGTAAGGCATCTGCATGAAAGCAAAATTCAGTTGAAAGATCTCCAGAAGGGAAAAAAATATGTGCTTTGCCCCGCATAGCCTCTGCTGATGGGCTCGCACAAAGGGCCTCAGTGTGTGGCAGGTACTCCAGCACTGTCGTTGTGCAGATAATTAAAAACGATAATGAAAGGGAGGGGTTTTATGCCCATGCTCTAGCCACAGCTCTTGAGCTGCAGAAGGTGAATGGTCCCTCTGCAGCAACATTTGCATTATGGCTAATCTGTAATTGGGATCCCCACTTAGCTCTGTGACTCTCTCTGACCATTTTCAGATCTTTACCATTCAAGTCAAGAGGTTCCTTCCTCTGGAAACTGTATTAAGATTTGAAAGCACATTTTCTAATTTGTTTTAACAGCTTGTAATGATTTCTGTTCATATCTACACAAGTGCATTGTTTTCCCAGCATACAACTAGAAAATAAACCAAGAATCATACCTGTTTCATAATGCCTTCTAAAATCAGGTAGGTATGATTTAAGAAATGTTGCTATTGTTAATTCTCTCTCATCCAGCAACAGGAAATAATGATAAAGTCTTGCTTTCTCCCTGAGACAGCAAGGACCAAATTCACATACAAATTTAAGTGAATCTGAATTATTCCACCTAAAGCAAGCTAGTCAGTCTAAGTAAGCTAACACTTACTTCATTTCTATCTTCTTACATCCTTCCGATTGTTGTCTTTCTCACATCTCTTTCAGCCCCTCATCATGTAAATTACTCCATGTTAGACTCCTGCAGATTCAGTTAGACCAAGAGGATTAATTTCAGAGCTGATGTGTAAGGTCTACATTCTACACTGAGGGGTGAGAAGGGACAAGATCTTCCTTGCAGGCTTTGGCTGCCCTCCTGGATTTACATGGAAAGGAATCCCAATCCCTTTATCACTGGCAGGAAGAAGGTGAGGAATCTAGAAGTACACAACAGAGCAGCTTAGATTTATTCTGACTCATGTCTTTGTTTGGGCGTGATATGATTATTGCATAGACTTGTCCCTTCCAAATTTAAGGCCTTGTCTAAAAATGATGGGAGAGGTTATTTCTTAGGGAGATCATTCTAAGAGCTACACAAACAAACAGAAAGGATATATAAAGTTATACTGTCCCAGTATAACTGAGGACATACTCAGGTCTCTAAATGAAAGCAACATGTATTTCCAGTGTCACTTACTTCATTTTTATTCATTTAAATGGGAAGCTCAACAATCAGAACTGCTGTGTGGCTACAGCTTTCACTGAATCTTGTCTGTTTACAGCACTCCTGGAAGAAATAAAATCAAGCCCTTTATTTAGGTGACTTCCTGTAGATGGAGGTTCATAATTTCAGTTTTGCAAGTCTCAATGTTCCCAAACGATGCAAAAAGATGTGAAACAGGTATCAACTAAAATCACCTCAATATTTAAGTAGTTCCTGAACGCAATAAAATGTCCCTTTCAGCACGATCAGTTTTCTGTTGGTGCAAATTCAGCCTGGAGATAAACAGGCATGACTTCAAAGATGCCAGTGGAGTTAGGCCCAAGGTAAATTTGGACCTGTTAATCCAGTCAGAACACAGATTCCTACAAATATTTCAGACTTTCTCCACCATTCCTGAAGGGACCACACCTTCTGCTCTTTTGCTTTGCAAGAACGCACAAGATGGATTGCAAACCCTCAGCCCACAGTGTCGAGCAAAAATTTTCACTGTGATATTTTTGAAATTCAGAAACTTTTTCTCCATTTCATATGCTGGAACTTTTCCCCACTGGGCAGCTGAAAGTTATCACCACCTAATGATTATTCAGTGACATCTGCAAAATAAGTTTGACGTTTTGGGGCCAGTTTCTGTTGGACAGATGTCAGTATCATAAACTATGCTATTGCTGCCACTAATTGGTATCATCCTTGTCAAGCAATCTGCAGCACTTACATTAAATTTCCCTTTTGCCCACGCAAGTTTTTCTTCATGTCATGGGCACTTTTCTCTTACCCCAGTCATTCCTGTACCATCGAAAAACAGAGGACTCATCAAAGCAGAAGCTCAGGCTCCTCAAGCAGCATTAAACCCAGCATTCTTTTTGTGGATCCCCACAGCGAAGACATAGACATTAAATCTCATTCTAAACTGTGTTTACTCTCAGTAAATATTTCTTCTTGCAAAAAGCATTGCCATGGCATTCTGCAAAGCTGTATAAACAGTTGTAATTTTTGTCCTACTTTTTGATCCTTGCAGCTCGCGTCCAGGTTGCTGAATTTCTCAGTTGTCAAGGGCAAGTTTAAAAATTTTATGCGTTGGCATGGCATGTGATGTAAGCTCTCATGCACCTGATATCTCACGCATGAGTAAGTCAGGCATGGCTTGTTGAATCTAAAGACAAATAAAAGTAGCTTTCTATGCAGCTATGATGCAGTGAGCCCAATTTTGCAGTTAGGAATTAAGAAGTATTTTAAATCTCAAACAAGATTTTGTTTTAAAAATGCTCTCTGGCAAACTGTTTTCTGTAAATCACCAAAGCTGTGTGACTTTCTCTGTGCAAATATATGCACATGAGGTCCTCTGCCTGTCTTAGATGTACCGTAATCTACTCCTGACTGACTTAATTTTAACTTGTCCCTATGCTAGTTACAGTGCCCCTTGTTCTTTCTGTGCTGGCCTCATACAATCCTCTAATGTCACACGCTAAAGCTTTGTCACCAGGATGAACTACAATTTATTTTAGGACCTTTTAGGTCTACATTGGGTTTAGGACTGCAGGACACACTAGAAACCCAAAAGCACTGATGTTTTAAATTAGTCACAGTCAAACAACACTTACCAGCTCTTAATGCATTCATGAGCAGCAAGCAGTTGCAGAGTAGTTAACAGCTGTAGAAATCTATCAGTTTAATTTTGCCACGTAAGCAGAAGATCAAAACATGCAGAACAACTATGTACTGTCCAGAATTCCCTGGTTTGTATTTGTCTATGACCCAAAGCTGCAAACAAAACCACAAGCTTGATTCAGACCTGCAAGCAGCACCCCGGACACTGCCTCCATGGGGGGCATTCACATTTAACTGTGCAAGTTTGCAAAATCAGAGCCTTAATTTGGGAACTCGTGATAATTTTTTCACAGCCAGGCCTCAAATTTACCCTTCCTATCCTATTGGCTTCAGTGTGAGTTATATATGAATTTCCAGGGGCAAGATAAGGGCCACAGTCATTTCTCTCTCTCTTCTCGGTTTCCAGCCATTTCTTTTCATTTATTCCACACCAGCAGTTACAAAAAGTGGTCTGGGGATTGGAGTGCTGTTCTGGCAGTGAGCAATAGGGAGTCTGAGTTTGTTAATAAGGACAGTCTTCAAAATAAACAGGTAAACTGAAAGATACTGGAGGAAAACGATTATGAGGGGAAAAGACGGATTTATGCCTAGCTCTGACAAACTGCTAATGCCAGCTCTCTCAGCCAGCAACCAGTCCACCAGCACTTTGTTGCAAGTTCGTTTTCCAGGAGACATTTCAAGGCGAGCCTCCCAGAGAGACACTCACTCTCCCAGAATAAGACACACGAAGGATATTAGAAAAACCAAAGGGTGATTGAGAAAGATTTTAAAGGGCAGACAAATTCCTTCCTATTGCAAACTGAGACATAGATGTAATCTGTGGGATTTTTTTTCCCTAAAAAAAAAAAAAATCTCCTGGGCTCCTATTTTAATGCCTTTTTAAAAAAAAAATATAAAATAAAAATATTTGGTCTTATCAGTTAGTATGAGGTAAAGACACATTCATGTCCTCCAAAAAAGGTAGTAAGACAAAGAGTTTCCAATTACCCTTTAATTAAAATATTAATTAACAAAGTGTATTTATGGAATAATTATATAATTTCACACACCATTGATCGTATTTTAAACAAATTCATTTAATTAAGTTGACATGTACACTGCACGCTCTCTGAAGAGTTATTCTTAGAAACCAGTGTCTGTCTGCCTTTAAGGAGATTCAAACTGCACAGGGGGAAGTTTACAACGGCCCACAGTGGTATTGAGAACAGAAATGAAGCCACTTCATACTTTTAAGTGAATTTAACACCAGCGACTGCATCCCCCAAGGCTGAAGTCCTCTATCTGCATAAATGGGAAGGCAAGAGCAGCGCAAGCTTTCTCGCTACCAATATCCCTCATCCTGACCTGGAGGGGCTGACTTTAATAAACGGTTAATCATTATCCTCTTCGCCAAGCCTGTTAAGCAGCTTAAGAATCTTGGCATTTCTGTGGTGGGACTCAGCTAAGGCTACCAAATCACTTCACACAGCCTGCTGAGAGCCAGCACACGCAGATAGCGCAGTGTGCCGGGCCAGCGTTTAACGATGGCTCTGGGTACATTTGGCAGATTTCCCTTCGGAGTCATCAGTTTTGCGCTGCCTCCCACGCTCCCGTGGGCTTGTCATGGGTTGCGGCCCTGACTCCGCGGACTGTCGCCTTGGTTTTCCTTCCAGCACCTGCAGTCTGCTCTGCCTCTGTGCTGTGGCCTCCTGCGTCCTTAAATGGTTTTAAGATTAACTCAGGATCTTCCAACATCCCTGTTCATAGTTTGGGTCTCTGATGTTCATTAACATCTATCTCTAACGAAGGATTTCAAATTACCCGTGCAACCCTAGAGCCTTAAACCTGTCGTGTTTCAAGTGTCCCACTTCCTTTTGGCCTCCCCCACGAAACTAATATGGTAGTTAAAAGTTTCATGGTTTCCCACTGTAATGCTCCTCCTGCTTCTGCAACAGCTTGGTAACAGTTTCCTTCTTCTTCACTTACTTTATTAAACAACGTTACCTGACTGGAGAAGACATATTAATAAAGCTACTTGCCTATTGCTCACATTCCCTTTTGAAAACTCCAACTTCATAAAAACATGTTTGATGAACCACTTTTAGGTCCTCAGTGCTCTTCAGAATATCTGTTCCCTGAGAGTCCTCAGTTGCTGTTCCGTAATGTTCTCCGCTCACAGTCTGCCTTCCCATTCCTCCCCTCACAGGGTCCTTCGCTGCTTGGTCAAGGAACACTCTGCTTGCCCTTTGCAGCCTTGTCCCCACGCAGCCAGCGTGGCAGTACTTGCCACCAGATTCCACCATATGTCCATTCAAAGACAGCAGCCACATCTTGTCGCACCTATAGCGCAAACCTCGCAAAATTCATCAAGTAAGCTCAAATCCATGTAGAGAGGTCGACTCGAACTGACATTAGTGAAGTAATGGGAATTGTACTCACAGGAATCTTGTCACAGTAATGTCATTGAAATGGGCTATTCATGAGCGTGAATATCAGAAGTTCAATCTGTCTGAGAAAAGACAATATAATGTGCCTCTGGATGTTTACAGTCATACATTTCCATCTTTTTTGTTTCTTTTTTGTCTTTAAAGGAATTTTTTTAGGTCGAGTCTGAAAATTCAGTTGTCACTCTTGTACTCTTTTGTTCTTATTGAGAGTTTATCCATAATTTAATGAAAGCTGCAATGAATTGAAGACAGGGAAAAAAGCAGCCCTCGAACTCCCCTAACCAGCCCCATTCATTTATCCCACTTCCAATTTGCCAGGATGTCAGAAGTCAGAATGAGGGGACTGGTTCAAATTTTCAAGAGCCTCTTAATGCTGCCTGGATTCTTTAGTTTCTATTCAGTTACAGACAAATACAATAAAATCCTGCATTAAAATAGGCATTTAACACCATAGATGGTATAGAATTTGTGTTCAATTTTAGACTATACATGCCTGAGGATAGCTAGCCAAATGCAGGAATAAATTACAAGACTAACAAGACAACACAGACAAGAGTATTAGCCATATACAAGCACTTCTCACAAATGGGCAACAGTTTTCAGATCAATCATTAGAAAGCAAGATGAAGCCAATTCGTAACTACAAATATCCAGGCAAATCCTGGGCTAGCAAGGCTTGCAAGAGCTCCACTGACTTCTCCTTTCACTACCTCGGATTCTCCAGCTTTTAAGAATGAAAAGCTGATAAGGCAACAATCAATTAGAACATAAATACAGGCAGAGAACGGATCGAGAGCAGCCCTGTGGAGGTGGACTTGGGGGTGCTGCTGATGATAAGCTGGACATGAACCACCAATGTGCACTCACAGCCCAGCTGGCCAATCGCATCCTGGGATGCATCAAAACAAGTGCGGCCAGCAGGCTGAGGGAGGGGATTCTGCCCCTCGGCTTGGCTCTGCTCTCATAAGACCCCACCTGCAGTCCTGTGTCCAGCTCTGGAGTCCTCAGCACAAGAAACATACGGACCTGTTGAAGAGAGTCCAGAGCAGGGCCATACAGATGATCAGAGGGTTGGAGCACGTGCGCTATAAGGAGGGGCTGAGAGTGTTGGGTCTGTTCAGCCTAGAGGAGAGAAGACTCCAGGGAGACCTTAGAGCAGCCTTCCAGTACCTAAAGGAGACCCACAGCAAAGATGGGAAGGGACCTTTTACAAGGACATGTGTGATAGGACAAGAGGTAAGAGCTTAATCATTTCTTAAAGAAAGAGGGTAGATTTAGATTAGATGGAAGGAAGAAGTTCTTCACTATGAAGGTGTCACCACCCTCTGGAACAGGTTGCCCAGAGAGGTTCTGGATGCCACCCCCTCCCTGGAAGTGTTCAAGGTCAGGTTGGACAGAGCTTTGAGCAACCCGGTCTAGTGGGAGGTGTCCCTCCCCATGGTAGGGAGGTTGGAACTAGATGGTCTTTGAGGTCCCTTCCAACCCAAACCATTCTATGATTCTACGAACAGCAGTAACCTGGGCCTTCTGACATCCAGATAAGTTCTCTGATTTCCAGATATTTACACGAGTAAAGAAGGAAAGACCAAGCTCCCCAGTCCACTTCTTTCACATGTGTAAAGTTGTGCCCTTAAATCCACATTTAGATACTCAGCTACATGTTCTAAGATTCGACTGAGGTAAGCAGGTTTTAATGAAATCGCTGTCCTTTTTAACTTGTTAAAAATTATCGTTGTGCAAAGCTCTTCATACTGCCTCTTTGCAAAAGGCTCTTT
>NW_009725456.1:23141-23438 GCF_000703405.1 Apaloderma vittatum
TTCCCCCCGCTGCCCCCCCCCCCTTTGCCTCACAGCCTCTGCCTGCCAGTTCTCAGCCAGCTCCTGGACTTTCCACACAGGTTGATTGTGACTGGGCCAGCTTTTCACTTAATATATTACCCCAGGACTGGAATTACCTTTTCTCCTTTACTCTCCGTTTCAGCCCCTTTGTCTTCAGTCAGGCCCTTGAATGCTGTTGTTTCCCACCTCCCCAGTCTGTCCACTGTTTTCTCTTTTTCAGTTTTTCCTCTCTGACTTCTCCGGGAGCCCTAAACCACACTTTTACGTCCCCCCCAC
>NW_009725456.1:23474-27378 GCF_000703405.1 Apaloderma vittatum
GTTACAGCTTTGTAGGCAGGGTTTACGAGCAGGGATCTCTAGTGATGTCCTACAGGAACACACCTTGGCACACTGTCTGGACTGTTCAATCCCTACTGCACCCCCGAGTGCCACAAAAAGCTCTATACAGAGAGGCAGAACAAAAAAGAAATGCTTTACAGCCACTTCCTTGTACGCTATTTTTTCCTCTCAGCATCTAAGGAAGATTTAGAAGTGAGAGAGGAAAGAGCCTAGATTTACAAACAACAATCAGGCAAGTAAATATTCTGCGGTTTAGCTGCAGTCAAGGGAGTATAGAAAGAGAAAGAATAAACCAAAGCCCTCTACGCTCATAACAGAGCTAGCAATTTCAAATTCTTCCGGTGTGTCACCCAGTTACCTCAGTACTAATAATATCACCCTTGGAACTCACACAGCCCTGTTTAGAAATAATAAGCATTGTACAGCCTGGGCTGGGCTGCTGAGCTGAGTGCTTGCTGAGAGATGCTCAGAGTTAGGGCACTGACAGCATCATGTCCCACCACTAAGACCACAGATACAAGAGAATGTAAAAATAAATAGCCATGCTTTGCTCTCAGCTACATTTTATTTGCTGGTTGATTTTAAAAGAACACCAGTGTCACCAAGAGCAAAACTTGGAACAGATTTTTAATACTGATCATACTTACGCAAGAGACAGACACGGCTACTCATCAGTTCCCACACTGCATATAACTTGGTGTAACCAGTGGGAGAAGATCGGCTGGTACCTCACTGAACTGCATCGCCAAGTCAAGTCCACAAGGCCCAGAATCCTGCCCAGCATCTCCCCTCCCTCCCAGTGTTGGTTCCTGATAAGCTAGAAACCAGCAAGGAATGAGCACGTTTTTTTCTGATGCATCAAGATATCTGCATTACTCCCCAAAAGGCCTTCATTACCTATCGTCACGGTAGCAGGCTTACTCCTCTCACAACTCCTTTTAACTTTAATCTACCAGCAGTGGGATCAGTTTGGACTTTGAAAGGAAGCAAACACTCCCGAAGATTGAGATGTATCACTTCTCTTTTGCAGCTTCGCAAAGCAGACAAAAGCAGAGTCCAACGTCAAAGCAAAGCAGCAAATGTCACAGTAATCTAGAAGCCGAAGTCCTACAGAAACCAGGAAAATTTTTGCTCCCAAATAAAGCCATTTAGAAAACATAAACTCTATTTACCACCTTCCCGACTGAAATTTTGAAGCATGCTTTACATAGCACTACTTCTGAAGTACCTTGCATTGCACTGCAGAGACAGGCGGGACAGGACTGCCACCCGTGACTCAGTGACAAAAGGCCCTTAACAATTTACTGAAGCATCCAAGCCTTCCTCCCCTCCTTAATTGTCCTCTTTGAAATCATCAAAGATTCACATGAAGTGCAGAGAGGAGAGCTGTTTTGTGCTGAAAGTACCAACTCTGATGTTGCAACAGCTGGGAAACTACACGTCCTAGTCACATACACCCACGTAGCAAAAATAACCCGTGTGCTTCCATATGAAACTTGAGAGCCACTGAGCTCTGGCTGGCACCGAGCAGCTCTCCTGCTTGCCTGCATCCACAGTAATTTAGCATCTATCATAACAATTGATTACAGAAATGAAGATACTGAATCTATTACACTTCTCTCTCAAAATGAATCCAACATTTCTCAGGACAACAAGCCTTTAAATTCTTGATCACATAAGCGGTCCATAACTTATTAACATATGAAAAGAACAAAAAAAATACACGCAAGTCTATGATTTATTTTTTTCCAATGACAATACAAGCCATTGGAACACAGCTCAGAAGGAAAAAAATTAAATAAAAATCTATCTGCACACTTATAGGATTTTATGCAGGGCTTTTTTCCTTATTAAGTCATTGTTATCACAAAAAAGAACACGCCAAAACCCTGGAATTTTAATTAAACAGTGTACATTTCTCACTGGTTTTGTGCTTTTCTGTGTATGGATGCCTTTAAGGTTCCTACAGCTAGCAAACCCAAACGCTTTTGAAGATGTTTCCCTGTAATATGTAATTGAAACTCTTTAAAATATTTAGAGAGTTCTAGGAGGGAATCTTCTGCAACAATAAATTACTATAGTGTCATGGTAGCAGCATCGATGACATGGCTGAGACGGTACAGTAGTTTTAAACTCCTATTCTTAGCTACTTATAATTTCATCTATATGCTGAATTTTTTAGCACTAACTTCAAATTGTACTTTTGGGATGCTTTGACCACCCCCCCCCCCCCCCACTTCCTAATTTAATTCAGCATTGCAAGCCAAAAGCAGTTTTCTCCTAAAACTCCAAATTTGTCATGCCTAGAAATGAATGAAAAGGGTTGGGTTTTGTCCTTCTAAAGAACAGCAGTTTGAAATATCTCAGTCGGGTAAGAGCGTTTCTTGGATGTTTTTGCCCCAGTCTGAGCTTTTGCAGGCTGAACTAGGATATGCCTTGATCTAGGAAGAGGCACACACGTACCCACCAAACCAAGCGTGGGGATAGTCCCAGAGAGGTCTACACGTGCTCAAAACGTCACAGGATACGGGCTCCATTTATAAGATATTTAATTTGTAAGGTAGGACCTCTAACATGCCTTCTTGTTCTTTATTTCTCAAAACAAACCAGTCCACAGCCATACAGAACTTAAATCTTCACTGTTATATCCTAGGGCTTACAATTGATGGGACAAATCCTAAATACACGGAGCGGAAAGTAACTGCTCATCCTGTATTTTCGTACCTTGAAACAGAAGATCACTTCCATTTTCAGACAGCTTAAAATCTTAGTTATTTGGGGCCAGATTTTAAGGCATTTAGGTACTCAATTCCTGTGCAGCTGCTCAATGAGGTATACAAATACAAGAGGCCTTCACAGCACTTGAGAGACCACTCCGTGCTTTCCCCATTTTAATTGTTTTTCAAGCTTTATCTTTCTTTTATCTCATTCCAGCCTTTCCTTGCTTTTGTTTGTGGGTCTTTCCAGGGCTTCCCACGATATCTCAGGGCTGTTTCTTCTCTTCCCTGCAATCTGTTTTTATGTATTTAAGGGATTATTAGGCAGATTGCCTGCCCTTTATAGGGGGTAATGCCAGCAGCACTGATGTTGCAATAGGGTGTAGAAGCAAAGCTCTACTCTGTGTTGGGTGAATCATCACAGTGCTGACAACAATGACAACACCGAGGTCGCTGGTTTGATTCCTGCTCGGTCCCCATGTGTTGCCTGGTCTAGTCGAGAGGTGACGTCCCTGCCCATGACAGGGAGGTTGGATTAAATGATCTCTAAGGTCCCTTCCAGCCTAGGCCATTCTGTGATTCTATGATTGATCGCCTATTTTGCAAAGAAATTCTCTGAATGTGTATTCACAAAAGAGAATGTGGTTGCACTATCCTTTATGTTTCAATTAGGAGTAAAAACAGAGGGTAGTGGGCCAAATTAACAAACGGGTTGGATCAGGTATTAAAAAAACTCCGGAGCGTTAAGTGGCTGAGCAGATAAATACGTTATTTTCTGCCAAGCTTTCCATGATATCTTTAAAAACAAACACAACATAATGTAACTTCACAGAATTTCCCAGATTGGAAAAGACTTAAGCTCGGCAAGTCCAACCATTAAGCCAACACCGACAAGTCCTTGGCTCAACCATATCCCTAAGCACAAGGTCTACCCAGCTCTTCAGCACCTCCGGGGATGGGGACCCCACCGCTGCCCTGGGCAGCCTGTTCCAACACCTGATAACCCTTCCACTCCAGAAATTCTCACCAACACCCAAGCTCAACTTCCCCCGACGCGACCTGAGCCCAGTTCCTCTTCCCTATCACTTGCTACTTGGTTGCACAACACGCACCTTCGGCGCCGGGTTTCCCGCACACCGTCCCGACCTCGGGACAGCCCCCCTGCC
>NW_009725457.1:0-30585 GCF_000703405.1 Apaloderma vittatum
CAATATAAATGATAATAGTATATATAATATATGTAATGTGTATATATATATATTTGCAAATGTAGATATATTGCAAAAAGTAATCATTACAGACAAAGAGTAATGCAGCAGATTATGACAGGACCATGTTTTGTCAGTAAGAATCGCCACTCAATGCCAAAGAGCTCTGCTGGATTCTCCACACAGAACTACAACCAATTGCTGTTTTACAAAAAACCCCAACCTTATTGGCATTTTCCCCCTCCCAGCTACAATCTTTAAATACACAAATCCTGGGGAAAAAAAGCATTTTAACACATTAGAATATAATTAACAGCTAGTAATTTGAACTGAAGTTGGGGAATAATCAACATTTGTATGAGAATTGAGCCTTTTCTCTTAATCACAGTAAGGAGCAGCTGACTGGCAAATGGATGTCTTGGCTTATTCTGCTAAGGAGAAACCTCTGAGCAGTTTTAGTTTTGTAGAGTGTCTCAGTCTAAGGAGAGACACACATTTGTGACAAAGCACAGTTACAGAAGTGAAGCATGATGAAGCGCAGGTTATTATTAATACTTGTAAAATACTTCGCTTATTATTAATACTTGTAAAAGGTGAGAATATCCTCTACAGAAATGACAGCGCATCAGCTTTTGGAATTTTTTGGATCAGCATGCCTGCTGCAAGAAATTAAAAAATCCCTTATCAAAAATACACCTTAGACAGGAGGAAGCACACTTACGTGAAATACTCATAAAAAAAGGTTCTCAAATTAAATGAAGCATATAATGTCATGAAGTAAGACTGCTATTCTCTCACACAATTCCTTATCATAGTACAGGATGGATTTCAAAGATCTAAGCGATAGTCCCATCTTGAAAATAGGAGAATATTTCTTGAATTTGCAAGAACTCATTTACATGAGAATCATCGAAGAAGTTTCCCATCTCTAGAAAAATGATGGTATCAGGGCTCCCAGAAATTGAAGTGCCAGTATTGCCTCCCTTCAACTGCCTTTGCCATGCAGAGTTAGACAAGTCAGTAATTTAAATGCTGAAGTCTAACTCCAGAGAGGCAGTGCCAGTAGTAGCAATTACTCTTCACAAGGAAAAGAAAAAAAAAATTTTAAAAGTACTTAGAGTCAGCACTGGTAAGGTGTCTATGCCTGGAATATTTTGCTCAGAATCCAGAAAGCAAAACTGATTAGCATTGTTTGTTCAGTTAGCGCAAGCAGTAACAATCTCCAAAAAACCTGTCATCACCTGACAAACATGAGCCATTTTTAGAGTACAAACTCTAATTTCCCTCTTTCTACGAGCATCACAGATATACAGCATTTCAGACACATCTGTGATCTAAGACCTTTCTCTCGTATACACTAAGCTAACAAAATATCATGATTCTGTCCTTAAGAGTACAATTAAACATTTCCAGTCCTGATCTTACACACTCAGAAACCATTTTATATCTCACTCTCGTGGAATTTTTTTATTTAGCATTTGTAGGCATGTTAGACACATTTTTGCTTTACACTTAGCACAGTAGGAAGAAAGGGCACGGTTGATTCTCGTATAGGTTACCACAGTACAAAATGTGTTTAAAGCAAACAATTCTTTACAATTTAGCCGCTTGCATAAATTTCCCCGAATTATCTTTAGTAGCTGAGCTAAACAGACTTAACCCAAAACATGACATTGAAAAAGCAGAAACTCAGTTTTAAAATATGTATCAAAATGGAAGCGGAGGAGTTAAGGTGAAAGCAAGGAGAACATGCAACTGGGAAACTGAATGGCAGTCATCAGCATAATGAGGAGAAATTGTTGCCATGTCCATGCTAGATTTTATCTGCTCCCCTTCCCTGTCTCTCAGAGCAAACGACAGTAATTACTGCATAATACAGCTTTTGGGCACAGTATAAAAAAGCAGGGGAGAAAAGGAAAGATTAGAAGCTTAAATCTAGCAGATCTTTCAATCCCTTTGCTAGATTTTTGGCATTAATATGACCAGGTTCATTCAATTGGTTTAATTATCAAGAACTGGAAATCAAGGTGATGTGATGAGAGTGGAATATAATGATTCTGTGAAGAATCTAAGAGCTCTAGACTTCATGAAGAGCTCATAGGTGTAACCTGCTGGCAGAATTTAGCTCTTTATATGATGATACCAGAACGTATATGGAGAAAAAAAAAGTTTAAATGAGGTCTGATTTTTCATCTTACTAAAAAAAATAAAAAACGGTTCTCACCTCCTTTTGTGCCTACGTGGAAAAAATAACACTGATCCTTGCAAGTAAAATCAACTTGTGGCAGATTGCTTTGATGTTAGCATACATCTATGCCACTTAAAAAAATATCTTAGAAGAATGAGTCATATTTTCATTATTGTCTATTAACGTGAAGAAATTATCCATCAGCATTAATAATATGAAATTCTTTGCACTTGGCTCCCTTCAAAGCTACAAGATAAAAAACTAATCCTTTCACTGCATCTCAGCTAGAATTCAGAAGTATCCATTTAAGAACAAAGAAAGACATTATAGGTGGTCTTGTAAACATATACTGTCTGCAGTGTTGGGTTATCTACAAGAAATAAGTTGCTTAAAATCTGGCTAAACATGGATTTACAGTTCAGGCTGTAAATGACAACAAGCAAAGGAGAGCTGCAGGATGACAGTTGGTCATGGGCAGCAGACAGCCACAATTAGGAACTAAAGTAATAAAAGATGCTGATGATCGCTCTTCAGCCGGCTGATGTTGGCAAAAAAATTGGTATTATAGCGCACTTGGACTGCCGGCTCCATTTCAG
The DNA here is from genome assembly GCF_000703405.1 of Apaloderma vittatum. Taxonomy (NCBI): domain Eukaryota; kingdom Metazoa; phylum Chordata; class Aves; order Trogoniformes; family Trogonidae; genus Apaloderma; species Apaloderma vittatum. The sequence goes on from NW_009725457.1 coordinate 2,785, forward strand.
GCTAGTCACTTAAGTGTCCTCTGTGGTGTTCAAACAGAAATTTGTCTGCTTATAGGCAATGAAGGTCTGTCTTCCTTTCATCTCCTCAATTTTCTCATCTGAAGTACTGTGCAGACACTGTCAGGTTCTCAGCATAACAAGGTTATGTATTTGGTTTATTCTCCATTTTCTGTATTATTCCTGTAGCTTTCCTCAATATATTATCACATTCTGTCTGTTCTGCCTTGCTTTCTTTCCTCATTTTTCCTACGATACTCAAACAAATGAAGATTCTCACAAAAGAAATGAAATAAAAGAAATGGTCAGTTCTGAATGCAGGAGAATAAGGTAAATAATGTTTCTTAATTAATTGTTGCTCTTCTGCACATCCACTGTTGTCAACAACTGTTGTCAGTCTTTGCAGGCTGTGTTCAATTTGTTTATCCAGGTGTACTGAATTTTATCTTGTTTAGTATGAGAAAGAGTAAACACAGGGGTTGAAAAGTCTCTGAGGCCAGGAGTTCCTCAACTCTTCCTGCTGGATGCTGCTGCTATTGATATTCACATTTCACGAGGCTTACTTACCACTTAAAGAACAAAAAATTCACAAGTCTCTGTTGTGCAGCAATACAGGTAAAATTTGGCATTGTAGTAGCAAGAGCAGTAACTGAAACAGAAACTTCATACCAAGCAATGCGTGTAGGTGCTGGATTGTACTGCTTGTTCTGTCCTCAGTCCTTTGATGAAAGACACGAGAGATTTACAGATTTATTCTCCTCTAGCTCTGATACCCTCTGAGCACATGGCACAGAGCCGCATGTTCTGCTTTGCTGTTGACCCAGGACAGGGTGAAAGCTGTAGCGCAAGATGACAGAGAGGAATCGTGCACATTTCAGCGGCAAGCGCAACAGAAGCCTGCCAGCCAGCTCACTACTCTCTAACTGCTTCATAGTACTCACGACACACTTTCTCCAAGACTTTAATGTTTGGCTGATAAGTCATCCAGAAAACTAGAGAGCAGGAGGGAAACTCCCGGATCCACCTACTGAAAGCACCATAGAGGGCCTATAGGCATGGACCAAACAGCCAGGACAGGTGTGTAACAGACAAGAGCATCAGGAGATCCTGAAGATCTCTGGTACAGACACAATGTCAGATGATGCTGATGCTGTTTGCCATGGCTGCCTTACAAATCCTGGTTTTGGGGTCCGGCAGCCCACAATGCAGCAGGGATTTCATCATCCCCCGTCGGGGGATGCCCTTCGCTCAGCTTCCATCAGCTCTGGTTGTTCCTACGGTTAAAGGGTGCCAACAAGAATCTGATGCACACACTAAAATCCAAGTCATGTACTTCAGATTATCATTCACATTACACAATTTCTATCACATTTTTAAGCCTTTCTCAGTCCCTGAGCATCACTAATGAATGGTGATCGGGCAACGACAGGATTTTTTCTACCATTAGCTTCGGAACATAGCAAAGATTTTGGAAATGGTAGCTCTTGCAGAGCATACCTGTGCCATTTTGGTATTTCGCGTCCTCTCTACCTCTAGGAGGTTTTAACAATGTGCAGATCAGGCATCAGGGACTGAGCAACATGCAGTTAGCTCAGACATGCAACATTGAAGATCAGCAGTGCCTAAAGAATGGTAACTTGTTTGTCACATCAGGACAAAAACCGCTGAATGCCATACCAAATGATGCAGATGGCGAACCTATTAAAATTTATTGCTTGATATCCAGCCAATTTCTTCTGCCCTGGATGTAAATTGACATGATAATCAAATGCTATAAACAAAATTAGAGTGCACCGTAGTACAGCATAATGTATTAAAATTTCAAACCCAATGCCATGTAATAGCTACTACTTTAGGACTTCAAAACTCAGTTACCTTTATCGGCACAAATTACTGAAAGTATTAGCTAGATACCTTGAAAACAAAAATCCCACAAAAATTCACAATACGTGCACCTCACAACACAGATTATTTTTACTAATTTGAAACCAGGAGCAGATTTGCTGGCTCCCTTTGAAATCTACACGATGAAAATCCAAAATTTCCCTCTCTAGTGTGTTGTCAAGGCATAACTGATCTGGTTTGATTTGGCTCAAGACTTGCAAACCCAATCAATCATTGTGGAATGTCTATAACTCTCCAGCTGAATACGCTGCTTACGGAGCACTGAGCGTAAGTTGTAAAGAATAACAGTTATTATCATTACCAACTTTTCTTTCCTGCCCGCCTCCTCAAGCAACTTTTTGTACATAGAAAGAATTGAAGCCTCATTCGAAATGTATTTATGACATTTCCTAGGGACATCTCCTGTTCCTTCATGATTCCCATTATGTTAATCTTTCTATGTGCAGAGCTACTACTGAAAGATGTGTAACCCGCCAGTATAAGGTCAAACCCCCCAAAATTTGGTATTGTGATAGTAAGCACAATTTGGCTCATATAAACTCTCTCTTCTAGGCTGGAAAAGCATTCTAGTCAGCAGAATACTTTGAACTGTCACTATCTACTTTTGAAACTGTTCTCTACCACATTCCAAAGGAACAGTTTTTAACTACCATGAGGAAAAACAAAGTTCCATAGAATGACGTATGACACAACCTGTATTTCTACACAAGATTTTGGTGAGATACCCACACATTCAGAAATAAGCAAGAGGGAATCTGCTGTGCATATGGGTGGATGTACAGAAATGTAAAAATCAATCAGGTTGGGATTATGAAGTGGCAGACTGTAGCGTCGAAGCGTGGAAGGGAACACGTCCTTCATCACCAAAGTAACTTGGCGCGTTTTGGCCATTGTGAGCTCTCTCTGCCCTACCCAGTCTATGAGGGAGCTGTTTCTCTGCTGTCACTGACTGAAGCACTGGAGCAATTTCGCTGTTTCTTTCCTACTTCTGTCTCATCTACACAGCATCCGTGAAAATCCTGATCCTACACTAGGCATACTAGAGAGGGGTGGAAGGCAGGAACTGATGGCAATGACAGAACAAAGCAGCAGGCAAAAAGAACATTAGAATGGGAAAATCTCTTAATACAAGACTACAAAACAATGTAAACCCCCCGATAATTAAATCAAGGCTTTCCCAGACAAAAGCCACTAAGAAAACACAGATGAAATACCTGATTTTTGGTGGTATTTTTATCTGCCTTTTCTCTATTGTCTCCTCCTTTCTTGAACAAATAATAGCACGGAAAATGCACTCTGCCATCCACTCTAGCCCGAAAGATTATGTCCCTGCTTTTTTCTGTGACACCTTTTCAGTCTCTGAGAAGCTGGATAAATCCAAGACAGAGCAGAAGAGGTACTTATGTTCTAATACTGTTGAAATAATGTCCTTATGCTGCATAACTCCTCATCCAAGTACCTGCAGTTGGAATAGGCTGCATATAACCACATTGCCTGGAAGAATACAAAAAGCAAACCCAGAATCTGGCATCAGTGATTTAGATGACTACATACTCTGTTCCATGACAGCTATTTAAGATAATCAGCATTACTGAGCTTTACTAATGAAGCGTTGCAATCTGTATTCCAAATCCAAACAGGATGCATTTCACCTTTTTCATCCCTAACAAACACACAGAGTATAATGCATAATAGAAAGGATTAGGCATTCAGCAACTTACAGTAAAATCCTGTTTGCTTATCAAGGAAAAACAGTCCTGAAGAACTGGCTTGCATACCCTATTTTCTTCTAAGCTGTCATTTAATATTTCAGCAATAATAGGGAGATACTATTTCCAAACTGGTAACAAAATCTACATATTTTCCACTTGCTTCGGTGTTCAGGAGACAAACAGGGTGTTCAGACAGTGTTTTTTTAAATGAAACAGGCTACAATACAGAATATTACTGTCCTGGCAGAACACAAACAGAGAAAGGTAGAGAGATTTCACCTCAGACAGCAGGGATCTCTTGCTTTCATTCCAATCTGTTTTCTCCTACTTCAGTTCCATTTAGTTGCATTGTCCTCAGAGATAATTTGGAGGGAGGGGGATGGACAAACTTCTATACCATACGGACCCTAGATCACCACTTCCCTTTTGACCCTCTGCATTCTTCAGCTTGTTCCATTCTGCACCCTTAAAGATCCCTTTCAGAAGAAGTGAAGGCACCTGGGTCGAGGCAATCCCAAGCACAGATACAGGCAATGAGTGGATTGAGAGCAGCACTGGGGAGAGAGGTTGGATGTGTTGGTGGATGATAAGATCAACATGAGCCAACAGTGTGCGTTTGCAGCCCAGAAAGCCGACCGTATCCTGGGATGCATCGAGCTGTGTGACCAGCAGGGCGAGGGAGGGCATTCTGCCCCTCTGCTCTGCACTTGTGAGACCCCACTTGGAGTGCTGCGTCCAGCTCTGGAGCCCCCAACACAAGAAAGACACGGAGCTGTTGGAGCGAGCCCAGAGGAGGGCTACCAAGATGGTCAGAGGGCTGGAGCACCTCTCCAATGTGGACAGGCTGAAAGAATTAGGCTTGTCCAGCCTGCAAAAGAGAAGGCTCCAGGGAGACCTTATAGCAGCCTTCCAGTACCTGAAGGGGCTACAAGAAGGCTGGGGAGGGACTTTTTACAAGGGCCTGTAGGGATAAGACGAGGGGTAATGGGTGGAAGCTGGAAGAGCATGGGTTTAGATGAGATCCAAGGTAGAAGTTCTTTACCCTGAGGGTGGGGAGGCACTGGCACAGGTTGCCCAGGGAGGTTGTGGATGCTCCATCCCTGGAGGTGTTCAAGGCCAGATTGGATAAGAGCATTGAGCAACCTGTGTTGCTCCCTAGTGGGAGATGTCCCTGCCATGGCAGGGGGATTGGAACTAGATGATCTTTGAGGTCCCTTCCAACCCAAATCATTCTATGATTCTATGATTCAATCAGAAGTCTTCTATTTACTAATTAAAGGCAAAAATCAGGAAGAAGGCACGTTTGCCTCACTTCACTGGATAATCAAGAGCAGATGTTTTGTTTTCCTTTTGGAGATAGGAGACAAAAACAAAGATTGTGCCCAGATGTATACATGTCATAGGTATAAGAAATTATGAGACTAGTCATGAACTCTTGATTCTGATAAATTAACGGCTTAGTTAATGACACAATGGGGTCAAAATTTCACCCTGCATGTCACATTTTTATGTGAAGAATGCTCAGAAGCTCTAGCCAGAATTGGGTTTCCTGACACAGGAGCATATTCTGGACAAACCTTTAACCTCCTCTTACTGGAAGCAGAGTATATAATTAGCATTACAGAGGTGAGACTTTAAAAGCTACAAATGGGTTCTTTGGTGCACTCAGACCTGAGATAAAATTTTAACCTTTGGTCATTCCTTTTAATAACACTAGAACATATACACTGTAATTAATCCATCAAATTCCCCCAGACGCACTTTTGCACACAAGGTTTTCATGACAGAGCAGAAAAGAAAACAAACCTCCTGTTAAGTGATGTAACTCATTAATTGTTCAAGGTTTTTTACTCCAAAGAAGGATAACTGAAGCACTGAATAAAACAAGTAAAATTCTGCTGCTAAAGCAGCTGCCCTTTTCATTTTTTTTTCTTGGGAAGGGACAGGTGATATTAAAAAAAACCAAACACAAACAAACCAACAATCTCATCAGATTTGCAAAGCTTTGAGTTTCTGGCCAGATATAAAATCTTCCATTTCAAAGTATGCCAAGGCATTAGCTTACATTCTGAGGGTCAAAGAACCCAGAAACAAGACATGATCACAGGAAATAGAGAAAATAAGAAAAAAACAAATTACTTGGGTTCATTTCATAAAAACATAGGAAAAAACCCTCAACCATCAATCTAGGTCAAAGTCACTGTCCAGTTGATTCTGAAGTAACTCCTCCATTCCACAACTCTTGCACAACCAAATATTCAAAGGATTTCAGTCTCTCTCAGGATACAAAACTTCACAAAATCCCAGGCATTTCATCTGTAAAGAGACTTCCATCACCCCACTTCTTTCTACCCTGCTCCCTCTTCTCTAATTTGGCTGAAAGCAGAAAGAAGTTGGTTATTAGATTTGAGTCAGACAACCAGCAGTTATACACAGCATATTTGTGTAAAGCTGCTTTCTTTGGAAAATAAAACTAAGATGTGCAAACACCCATAAATGATCACAGATTGCCATCTGTTTCTAATGTAGCATTCAGAGTGAAATAAAAGAATCCTCATGGAAAGAAATGACTTCCAGGATGTAGCAGTAAAAGGCATCTTTTCTTTTCCTAAATGGGCACTTATGATTTGAGTAAGAACTCTTGGATAATAAATGAGACATTGAATTAATCAAACTGGTCACAGGATAAGAAAAAGATATAAGAAAAAGACTGTGGGAACTGGAAATTAAGTCTTCCTGGACTTTTGTGTGACAAAAGTATTGCCAAAAACACACACACACAAATTAAAAAAAAAAAAAAAATCACTGTTCTGTCAATGCCTCCTGTATCTTGTTGAGCCTTGCTTTGTGAACACCCTCCCTGCCAGGACTAATTTGAACAGTCAGCCAACATATACTCCCTGTGAATATAATACCCATAACCTGGTATCTTAAGTATTGTAAGGGATGGAGAATGTGATGGAAACCAGCGGCGTTAATCCTGTTTTCCTGGGAAAATCAAAATGAAGTGTAGGTGTGTTGCAGAACTATCCAACTTTGACAGAGAGAACACAAACTGTTGCACAGTGGCCAGAAATGAGCAGTTGTCACTGCTTCACTGCTAGACAAAAGGCAAGCTACTAACTTTTAATGTTCATCGAGTGACAATGCCCACCTGCCTTCGGAAGCACATGAAGATTTGCTCATGTTGAGAAGCAGCTGAGAAAGAAACCATGCAGTTCTTGTGTCACTTGAAAAAGGGAAAACAGAGCCTTTCCCTTTGGCTTTAGTGGAGGTAGGACAGTGCTCATGGCCCTAAATAACACCTCTATTACAGGTGTTTGTGGACACAACCAGATAGCTTTTGCCTGAGAAGAGCAGTCCAGGAACTCCACAAAAAGCTGTTTATTAAAGAGCAGAGGTCAGGTCCATGTGAGGCAAAGGAGACCCACAGCTTTTTATTTTTTATTTTTTTTCAGAAAATGCATTTCTCCTCAGGATAAAAAAAAAATGAAAAAATCGCGAAGGGGGTCTCTTAGTCTTGGCTGTGGTTCCTGAGTGTTAAGAATCACAGACCAAATTTGGATTAATTGATCACATGGCATTTCTGTTCAGCTAGATTCCACAACACAATATTGGGCATGTGCTCCACAGATAGTTCGGAATCTTATCTTTACTAGAAGATGGCAGACCTGTATTTGTCTGCAGGAGCAGTTTTGTGGGCAACTGCAAAGCAAACTTGCTGAGAGAGAAACACCATTTCATACAAAAGATGTGTAGAATTTAAATATATTAAGGTAGAACGACCCCAAGTTTACAATATACTTTTAAATATTGTAGTGGGTTTGTGTAGCAAAGTTTTTGTAGCAGGCGGGTTACGGGGGTGGCTTCTGCAAGAAGTTACTAGAAGATTACCTCACGTCCAATGGAGCCAATGCTACTGGCTCCAGGATGGACCCACCGCTGGACAAGGCAGAACCGATTGGCAGTGGTGGTAGCACCTCTGATGGCACATTGAGGAAGGGAGAAAAACTGCTGTGCAACAGCAGCTGGAAGAGAGAAAATATGCAAGAGAAACAGCACCACAGACACCAAGGTCACTGAAGAAGGAGGAGAAGCTGGTTCAGGTGGTGTAGCAGAAATTCCCCTGCAGCCCCTGGTGAAGACCATGGTGAGGCAGGCTGTCCTGCTGCAGCCCGTGAAGGTTAATGGTGGAGCAGATATCCACCTGCAGCCCACGGACAGCCCCACGCTGGAGCAGGTGGATGTGAATGAAGGCAGTTGTGATTCCACAGGTAGAGGAGCTCATACCACAGCAATTTTCTGGCAGGACTCATGACCTCATGAGGGATCCATGCTGGAGCAGTTCATGGAGGACTGCCTCCCATGGGAGGGACCCCATGCTGGAGCAGCAGAAGCATGTGAGGAAGAAGGAGCAGCAGAGACAACTGACCCCAACCCCCATTCTCCCCTGAAATGCTCGAGGGGAGGAGACAGAAAATTGGTGACTGGTGAGTGATGTCCCTGTCCTTATTTCAACCCATGAGCATCTCATTGTGTTCTTCTCCTCCTGCCCAGTTATATTTCTATCTGTAGTTGTGCATTTTTTGCCCCGACTGTATTCTATTACTAGAATCTAAGTTTATAGCCAAGATAGACCCCACCTTGCAAAGAACAGCAGGAACCAGCTGACAGGTAGGTTCTGGACCTCTGCTCATCTCCAGTTGTCTAATGGCATGTGAAACAGTTCAGTGTAACATTCCCAGTATAAAATTACTTCTATTTTTCCATCTTCAAAACCATTTCTGCCATGTCTCCCTTTCTTTCTCCGCAATCCTTTCCTGCATGTACGCACAATCATGTGTTTGTCGAGTGCTAATACTCACTTGTTCAACTCCCAGACATTTCTGGGCAATCCTTTTAATATGCTCCCAACGTTAGGCTCTACTCAACAGACAGCGGCATCGTCGGCTACTCTGAGCCTGTGTAATTGTGCCTGTGATTATTGTAATGTGGCAATCTGAACGCAGCATGGACTCTGCTGTTGCCTCAAGACTTAGGTCTAAAACAATGCTACCAGTCATCTGGCATCTCAAAGTGGACTGAAATCTAGTTCATGAACAGCTTTGAAGCATTTGCAGTTTTTCTTCCAAATTATTTTTCATATATCTTCCAGATTTCCTATTTTTCTCCCCAATATAGCAAAGAAAGGTGTTTATGTTAATTTTAAAAATAGACTAAATAATCGAACATCGGTTCAAACTCCTCAGTCCATGAATTCTGTTCATTTCTGAAACAAATGAACTACAACATTTACATTTATAATAGGCCAAACAGTTTGCTGGCAACACATATCAAATAGCTCTGTGGGCAATTCAGATGACCATTACCTTTTTAGGAGATATAAACCAAGTTTTACTAAAACAGTTCAGTCCGTCTAAATCATGAAAGCTGTATCCCTCTAAAGATTCCTCGAAATGTTGCTGAAAAATGAGGTGTCAGTGTGTACGAAGTCTCCAGAATAGAATCATAGAATCATAGAATAGTTTCAGCTGGAAGACACCTTGAAGATCATTAAGTCTAGCCTTTGTCCCAGCCCTATCAACCCACTAAACTATGCATTTCTTATTGAAATTAAGTTGTCATTTTAGAATACAAAAGCAAGAGGCACTTGACAATTGCTTCATATCTGATCTAAGTTCAAAGACAATAGGCTGTGAAAAAGCACTGATGGGGCAGGCCTCTAGAAAAGAGGGTTCTGTTTTTCGGTGTGAGGAGCACAACAGAGACACATTAATAAAACTCAGTCATTTTTGCAAAATACATAGATCTGCTGGAATGAGAAAAACCACCATGATCTAATAAACACCTTGAAGAAACAGGTGCTTTCCCTGAGGATAATCGTCACAGAGGAGTGAAAATCTGTTCTCTCTTCTTTGCTTGGTGTTGCTTAGAACTCATGGGGACATGCCAAAAGTTCAACACTTTTGACCCGCATTTCTCCTGCCTTCTACTTCTTTTAAAAGACCATGTAAATTTGACTCCTTGTTGTTGAATTTCAAACAGACAAAAATACCCGTTCCAGTCTATTTGCACAGCCTCAGGCTTCATTGCCATCAACTGTATCAGAGCAAGCACTGAATGAATCAGTCGTCAGTCTCATTAGGTTACTGCTTGGAATATTGCTTCTGAATAAAAAAAATAAGGGTTTGTTTTAGGAGACATTAGTTTCTGGTCTCACCTCAGAACAGCAGCCTGAGAAGAAACAATTTGCCAGACCAGAGCGACAAGAGTCTGAGAAATGTGGTCACTTAGTCGGGGCAGTTCCACACACTGGATTACTGAAAAAATCCAACCAACAAAACCAAACCAAAACAAAAAAACACCACACCTGCTTCAGATGATTGTCTCCAGACACCTTACACTGTTACTCCATTTGTATTTCTCCTCTTGATCTACTTTCCCAGAAAAGAATGGTATCTGGGTGGCAGACTACCAAAACTCCTCTTCCAGTCAGACCGCAAATGGTCAGTGTTTTAATTCAAATGAAGACCCTTATTCTGTATGTTCCTTATTAACCAATTAAAAGCTAATCACCATGCCCTATGCGGTGGCAAGTGAGACCAAGCTATCTGTTTTAAGTCAAAATTGAAAGAGGAAAAAAAGTACTTACTGGAGTGCTGAAGATCACATCTGTCTAATAAAAGATTAGTGATTTTTGTGAAACTGGAAAATAAATGGTATATTCTGAAGCTATTTTCATCCCATTAAGTTTAAGTCAGAATAAAAGGAAATGCTGTTTCAGAGATTAATTTAGCAATCCAATGTGCAATGAACAAACATGACTGGAACTGGCCCATGACAGGGAGGTTGGATTAGATGATCTCTAAGGTCCCTTCCAGCCTAGGCCATTCTATGATTCTCCCCTTGTCCTTCCTTCATACCTTTTAGACTGGGTTCATTCCCTTTCAATGTCCAATTTTTTTTTTTTTTTTAAAAAAAACATCTAGTGTCCAAGTGTAGGATGATATGGGTTTTTTTGTTTGTTTTGTTTTGGGGTTTTTTTGACACGAATAATCAAATTCACTATTTCAGGAATGTTTCTCTAATGCAGTTATCCTTTTCATTTCAGACAGGTGATTGATGCTCAGACTGCTTCCTGTATTTATTCATAAGCAAAATGAACATCCTAATTGTTTGTTTTAGTACATCACTGTCCTCCTCCCTTTTTTTAAAGATATCTAGTGACATCAAAAGACAGTGGGCTTGCAATATCAGTGAGTTTGATAATTCTTAGAAGAGATGTAAACTCAAATTTCTCCATAAGCCCAAGAAATCGTTGGTTGACTGTTTCTGAAAATGAGAATTTCAAGGAAGGTATTAATGATGAATGCAGGTATTAATGATGAAAGACAGGTACAGTAAAGCAAGAGAGATACCATTCATCTGATTCAATCGGAAAAATCATTCCACCTTACTTAGAACAAAAGGACCTGCTGGGATGTATTACATACATATCTACTTGCAAAAACCTAGGCTTGTTTAGCATTTCAGTGTCTGATAGAGCTTTGATAGAGAAACAAAGGAATAAAAAATTTACTTGTGACTGACAACCCTGTACAACTTAAGAGATGTTTTTTCTCCCCAGAACTTGGATGAACTACATAGAAGATTTTTTTTTATTCTAGAAATAATTTTTTTTATTCTAGAAAGAAAGAGAAGTTTACACTAATACTTGATTATCTAGTCCATGTTTAGAATCTGTGATCATAAAATCATAGAATCATAGAATGGTTTTGGTTGAAAAAGACCTTTAAGATCATCGGGTCCAACTATCAACCCAGCGCTACCAAGTCAGGTGCTATACCATGTCCCTAAGCATGACATCTGCTCATTTTTGATGACAATTCTTCAGTCTCTTCCTAAAATATATATACAGCAGTAAAAGAAAATGAAAAATTCCCTGTAATTTATGTTTTCTTCACACATTTTGAAGTCAGTTACTTTTGTTCTGTTCTCACTGACAAAGAGCAACCATTTTTACCTACCATTCAAGCACAAAAGCTTCAAAGAGCTACTGCTTCCTTAGGAAGCAAAACAATCCCCCTCAAAACACCTGTAGGAAGTTCCACATCTCCTTGATATTTCTGTCTAGAATTAAGATGCTCGGTTCTAGAAATTTTACTTCTTAGATCCTCTCCTCCATCATTCATTTTTGTTGTTTTATTGTGAGTCTAACAGCTTTTTACAACGTCAGACGAAAAATAAAACCTCAGTGTTTCAGCTAGGGATTAACTGCTGCCAAATAGAGCTGAATAATTATCTTGCCTGTTTTCGGCACGGTGTGTCTCTTACAGACACTCTCCAACATGAAGATAATGTTCTGCGTGCAACGCTATTTTTATCAAGAGAGTCACAAAATTTCTGAAAACGGCGATTAATCTAAAACACACCTTGGGAGTATCTTTAAGTCAGGTAATATTTCCATGGAACGAGGTAATAATTGAAAACAGAGGGGCAGGATGAATGGCTTTGACTACCTACCATGAGCAGCCATGAAAGACTGGTGAGTCTCGGCACTGCTACTTCGTAAAGGCCATCAGGCTCAAGGCACATCAGTTCTAATTACAACCTGTCAGGCAGCACAATTTACTTGAAGACTACTGTGGATTTTTGTTGTTTTTTTTTTTGTTTCAAGTCAGAATCAAATCAGTTTGTGACAAAAGTTCTCAGATTCCTTTTTGCAACTTTTTGCCTTCTGTCTAAACTCTTGGAACACAACCCCCCAAAACCTATTTTGTGACACATTAGTACCCAAAATACGCCTTCATCAGCTTCTTCACTGGGAACATAATAGTTAAGACAGACACAGCATCCCTTCTGCCACATAGTATGGAAAATGTGGACAGAGAGACTTGGAGAAGACAGCTGGGGAGTGTATTTCTTTCACACATTAAGGCTATAGACCTATTTGAAGTCCTCTGGTTCAGGCTGTCTCCTGGGGTGATAATACTTAAACTAAGGAATAATGGATTTTTCTACTCATTGGATTAACTGGAGAGACAAAGTGAAAGAGTAAAAATGCAAATGTATGGATTATAACCAGGTAGCGAAAAATGTAGCTGTACAGTGTACGCACACAAAAATTTGAACTTAGTTTAAGGTGAAAGTTTTGAAACACTTTATTTTGAAAATACTATTTTCATTTAAAGTTACTTAAAGAAAAAAACACCTATTAGCAATCAGTCTAATTTTAGAAAAGTTATTATTTCAGCAGTAATTGAACTCCTACGATTTTTAAATGTTTAAGTTTGAATAAAGCTCTGCAATACAAGAAATGCAACTTGGAATGCTTAGACATATAGTGACTGTATGTGCAATGAAGCCTTTAAAAACGCTTCTGCAATGAAATATTTAAAAAGAAAAATCTTACAGCGATATAGGCTTTCCTTATTTAGGGTTAAATTCAGAAATACTTTTCTTCTGACACCAAAAAGGTGATAATATTAAGGAAAGTACATCTGACATCAGCTTCGCCTGTGACAGAAGACTAGCACAAAGTTTGCAGTCATTTACTGAATATGCAGACACACTCAGCTTCTCAGAAACCCCTTCTACAGCTTGGCTCAAGGCGCATTAATCACAGAATCTACGTTCTGGTGCTAGCACCAGTGCAGTTGTTGTGGGACGGAATCCAACACAGTTATGTGTACTAGAGAGAGAGAGGGTTGGCACGTACCTGAGCTGAACTGTTAACAGCTAACAGAAAGCCATTTCTTCTCATTGTTCCTCCATATTTATTTATTTTTTAAAAATAGCATATTAGATAAACATTGCTGACACTGCAAAGCTGAGCACCCTCTTCTGCTCTTCATATATATCAGAAGTTAGTCGCCACATCTAGCTGGATTTTGCCACTCTGTATCACTACTTTGCAGCAACACCTCCCACCTATTATTGGAAGATTGAGTTAAACAGTTCCTAGTAAATTAAATTATATCAGACCTGGTGAGTATTACTTCACAGACTTCTCTAACTATCTTAACAAGTCAATAAATCGTTTCCCCTGTAGTTGCACATATATGAAGTTTTAGGAAAACAAACAAAATCAAGAAATCAAAACCATGAAACATCTTTTGAATGCATAATTTTGCATAACACAGCCATCTGAAAGTAGCAGTGGAACAAAGAACATACGGAGAAACCTGAATTACAGCCACGCCATCTTTGCAAGTACCTGAAACAGCACCCCTGACCTAAGGTGATCACTTCATCCCCAGCAGAGCTGATGAGGTGCTCTTACACCACCTCGCTGTCCTAAAGCCCTGGTTGAGGCAATGAACCAGGGAAGCAGTCAGTGGTAATTGCAGTTTTTATTAGTACGAAGGTATACTTAGTAGATGACAAGATAGCTATGTGTGACCGATTACGTCAGTTTCTGGAAGTTAATGATGGTGGCCGGTCACTTCAGGCTCACAGACTGCACCTTCGGAGTTCCGTGTGTGCACAGCATCCGGCTGCACACACTGGACAGCCTGCAGCCAGGAGAGACCCTGGCTGAAAAGCTCTGCTTCTAGATCTTAAATCAAGTCATTGCCCCTCTAGTCAAGGTGATAAGTGTTTATCACAGATAAAAGAAGATCTAATTAATGGTTAGCGAGAACAGGATTATTTCTCACCTTACAAGGAGACCATGAGTCACTCAGCCAGGTGAGCTGAGAGCCGTTGTGTGAGAGCGTGCTGCCAACAGTGATGAGACAGGTGCGATGACTATTTTTGGCGACTGACCCCTGCCAAAGAAAAATGAGCAGGCCAAGGCTGGGGGGGCAATTGGCACAACAAATGAAATAGGAAGTGTTATTACGCACTGCATCCCTCTTACTTTCTAGTCTCCCGTCTTCTGCCAGAGATCTGCAAACACCATCAGAAAGAGAAAACCGCTGGGAAACACAATCCCCTGTGGAGAGCCCCACTCTCTACTCCTGCAGCATACCTGATCTTCCACCTGCTGTGTTTACCTTTGAGGATGCCATACTCTCCGAGTTCATGACATAGTAATATAGTAGCTGCTGAGAAGATTACTCCAGATAAGAAATGGGATCACAAATAAGTGCATGTAGTATTAATGCAATTCGAGGTATTTTAAAATGAAAGCGAGGAAAAACCGCGGCTATCACCCCACTGCTGGATCTACACCTCCTTTACACTGTCTAGCAAAGAGTGTATGTCCCAAAGAGCTGTAGTGCAAATGAAGTTGATCACAGGGGCTTCATGTGTCCCCATTAGTGGAAAGGGATGTTTCTCAACCAAGCTAATAACTTATGAACTACTTTAGCAGTAGTATCTCTGGTCCACCTAGACTGGCCCACACTAAAACGTTACAGACTGGAACCTCAGGAGCTGTGTGTAGGCAACCTATGCGTAGAAGACAGAAAGGCTGTTAACGAATAACTCTGGGACTCCATAACTTTCAAGAGCAAAAGTGGTTCAGACATCAAGGACAAGAACACTTAAGTAAAAAATTAACTTTCACAATGCATTTCACAGGGTCAGGAGCACTCTAAAAAACCATGAGTAGATTAATATTGTCTTTAACCTAACCAATTGTGTGCTGTTTGCTTCCCCGATAGCCTTGCATGCTCATTAGCACAGAATTGATTCGCTGTACTGGCCTCTGTTATTCGATCACTTGTCAGCATTATCTCAGGAGAACAGGTAATCATTATGGCTGAAAGGATCAAGCTTGTCTGCTTGGAATATTTAAATATGCCCCTTGCAAGTACTGTCTTCAAGAACATGCAACTTTGAAGTACTCTTTCTAACGAGATGCCAGATTGTGGCCGGATTATCGTTACAAAGGTCAGCTTCACAATCTGCTGGTAAATACCGCTTATGTATTGAAGTTCTAGAAAGAAAAAGAAATAAGTCTGGGTGGGGCTCGAGGGATTTTTTTTGTTTGGGTGTGGTTTTTTTTCTTTATAAGTTGATCAAGAGAAATTTTCAGATGAAGAGCTCTTTAGCATACGACCATAGAGTCATAGGACTAAAGTCATATGGTATTCACAGGATGGAATCCCAACAGAGCACCATAATTTTTCCAGCCTTGGTCTCCTGATTGACAGGTAGCACTAAGAACAGCAAAAAATTTAACTTCTGAACAGGCAACCAGGAAATTTAACAACTACAACTATAGTATAATGAATAAGGGTCCTTTTCTCCTTTTCAGATTAACACTGACAGTTTGGTTATGTGCCAGGAGTTACACAAAATCCTGACTGTTTAAGGAACTTCTTTTTTTTTTATATAGGTCAATCTCAAACAAGAAAAGGGTTCTGCACATGTAACCTCTAGTCTATGCTTAGAAAATCAAAATAATCAAAGTCATAGTCTACCAACACCTCAGTTCCTATCCCCAACCTCACACTCTCCCCCAGCCCCAAACGTGGGATGCTACAGCCTGATTCCTGGACACACTCATTTTTATGAGGTGGTAAAAAAAAAAAATAATTTATCTTCTGTAACTCTTGGTGATTCTGTATATATTATATAATAATTAAAAAGCAAACAAAAATCAGAAGAACAAGGAAAAATCTCCCTTGTACATAAACAAATGGAAAGAGAAGTTGCCTAATCCAAATGACAAACTGCCAAAGGCAAAAGTGAGAGTTTACAGTATATCTAATCCAAAACTTTCATAAATGCGACTCAAATAGATTGTTGAATGTCAAAAGAACTTTCTCCCACTAATATCCAAGTTCTTTAAAGGCTAAGAAGTGACATCCTATGCTAGAAGCGACTCTGTACCAATTCACTCAGTTTTTGGTTTTCCCCTTCAAAAAATGATCAGATCACATAATCACTAAACATCAGAAGAATCAATTTTAGATATCATTTTCCTAAATATTTTTAAATTATGTTCTTATCACTGCAATCCTCCTACAATTTACTATATAAAAACATAATAATTGACAAAGGCTGAGCATAACGTCCAGACATTTTGGCTGCTTAGGTCTGTCCTTCCATAATTAACGTCTGAGTTAAAAAGAGGAAGATATTTACTCTCCAGGAACTGCCTAGAGGATTTTCACCTCACAGAGTTTGTTGGTTTTGACTAACTAAACATGATATTTAAGATTTTCCACAAAGGTTTATGGAACAAAACCGATGGCCATTACATACAGACACTCTTTTCTTCTCTGTAACCCAAATGATCGGATCCTGGTCATCCTTCCATGTGATATATGCAAATAGATCATTCTGTACAGGATAAGTTATAGGAGACTGCCTGTATCTGAAAGCTCCCTGATATATATAAATGGCGAAGATTTACTCTCCCTGACCTTTTTAACCATGTCTGCTTCCAGCCATGTGGTTCCACCTCACATTCGCATGGACATAATCCCTGTAAATTGAGCTGAATCAGCTCATCAACCCAGAAGGAAATTCTCCAATTTATTTTGCTGTCTTAGTAAACCATGCCTGATCGTAGCAAGGTCTGATGAATACCAGGGTGCTGGAACAGGGTGCTCAAGATTTTGAAGAGATAACTACTGTAATTTCAACCAAACAAATACAGGAAAAACCACAAGCAAACATAAAAACAAAGCCAGCAGATGTTTCTTGTTGTACCGTGGCAGATTTGTCAATATGTTGAGGAAGTAAAAAAATCTTTTTTTTTTATTTTGGTGTATACATATTCTATTTCACTAATATAACTAGACAGAACTGGTTTCAACCTGACTAAGGGTACGAAAGGATCTTTATAACCAACTCATGGAGGAAAATAAGTAATAGAATTTTAGGAAGAACCATGTTAAATAATTTCTTTAACAGGTAGAGGGATTATGCAAAAGGAAAGCTGGTCAGTGTAGAAACTCCTCCTATATTGTGACTGCAAGTTTAACCAGGTGCTTCTGGGCACCAGAATCAATTCACAAACATAGCAATTTTATATACATGAGAGTGGGAACATTAGCTCAATTTTAACTTACAGTTGTAGGTAGCATGAGATATGGGTTTTGCATCCTCTACCATATTTGTTGAATAAACCTCTTGGAACTGCCTAATAGTCCACACAGTATTAAACAAACACAAAACCTGAAGAACAGGACATCTAGAACCATAACTTTTTAACTATGCGGTGCTAAACCCTCACAGACATTAGTCCTTTCATCCCTTCACCCTTCAGCAGAGTCTGCTCTTCTAGAATTAACTGTTTAAATACTGTCCTAATTAGCTTCCAAGAAGTGATGAGGATCAGACAGGAAGAGCAGCAAGCATCATACCTGAGGCATCCTGAAATCACAATGAGTCGTATCCAGTTATCTCTTACTGCCTGACAGAACAGTGTGGAGAAAACCCCAGCCTATCAGTCACGCAGCCCTTTGCTTTATAGGCAGGCTTAACCAGACACAATCCTAATGGTATCTTTCAGAATGTTATTTACGTTGAATATCTCACAGTTAGATCTTCCAAAAAATAGGCCAAGCAACACATTTAGAGCTTTGTAAATGGTTCCTACCACCCAGGCTAATTTATTTGGACAGGAAAGCCCTTTCAGTGCTAGTCTGCAACAGCAAAGCGGCTAAACCACATCACTGAAGCCCTTGGTGTAAAGTCTGTGCCATGACACCGGATTATATCACTGTATGGTTATCACTCAGTGCTGATATTTCTGTCACGGATCATTAGCCAGGTGCTAAGGAGACAAATGGCAGCACTTGCCACTTGGCAGCTTGCACTGTTTTTATACCAAGAGCTTATTTTATCAACAAAGCACAAATGGTTCTACCTTCTTGATTCACATTGTGCGCGTTTATGACAATTCTGTGAAGATGTTCAAGCGAAAACTTTCAGCAGAGAACAAATTATCTCAAAGTTTTAAACCTTAATGGCAATTTATCCTCTGTATTAGCAGTTTCGAGGTGTAATTTACTCTCCTTGAGCATCATATTTTCCATTTCATTATACTGCTTTTCTGAAATCCATGAGTTATTTTTTACACTACAGCCAAACATTATAGAGTGGTAGTAGCCACTGATAATTTCATGGCTGTTTTACTTCAAACCATTCCACAATAAATGCAGGCCAATGTGATCTGCCAAATCTCCTCATTTTGCACCCACAGCAAAGGAGTGGAGTTAAACAGGTTGGAAAAGGGAGAACTAGATTGGGTTTGGGATGGTCTGAGATAGTGTGTGTACACCCAGTAGCATTACGTGGTTGCACGCTCCTTCCATCACAGTGAAAGACCATCAGCTGCTAAAATATACAGGAACTTGCCTAGATCACTTGAATATTTTACAGCTGGAAAAGAGCTCATTTAGGTATGTAATTTTTTTATACTTAAGACCATGATCGCTTTTAGATATACTTTTTCTTCATATGAGCTTTGAGAAACAACCAACCAAGCCCTGAATATTTTGTTGTGACTATAGTAGTAATCAGTTAGCCAGATTAAACCAAAATATTTTTAAGCAATTAACATAATTGATTACTTAGAATGAGGAGAGAGTAAATAATTATTTAACAGGTTCCAAAGGTGAACATAACTACAACAATTAGCTATGTCAATCAATAAATGTCTCTGCTTAATATTCATCCAACGAAATAAAGAATCTTTAAAAAACAACTAGTAAGATATTTACAACTCAGATTCTTTCAAGGCCTGGACTACAATAGTGCACCATATAAAAATATATGGGGTTGTGAACAATATGAATTATTTAAAAAGAAACTTTAATTCTACTCCTCAGGTTACTGTATAACCCCAGGAAACATAAGAGTGCTTGTAACACAGGTACATTTGAATAATTGTTTTCAAGTTAGCCTACGCATTCATAACAAGCTTAACAGCTTTCCTTTGAGAAGCCTCAGATTTCTTACTTAAAAATGGATTTGTGGGATTCAGTGCAGAAAGGATGCATGCTACAACGGGAAAAAACACAGGTGAATCTGGTCACTAAACAGCTGAAATGCATCTTTAATTGAGCCTTAAGTAAGAAGCTGGTTCAGAATAGTGCTCTACACAGTTGAGCACTGTACTGAATACACACTCTGAAACTTAACCTCTGCTTGAGCACCATTTAGTTATTAAAAACTTAAGTACGCAGCAGTTGCCCATTAGATAGCAGAGACCGACAATTTTTTAATGTATATTTTGCTGTTCCCTCTGTATTTCTTATGGTAAATGGTATATGAAAGAGCAAATAATTAGGAAGGATGACAAATGTACGACAGAGAACGTAATGTAGAGACATTTGTATATACAATGTCTGTGTTTGGTTTTTCCTGTAGTTAATTCAGAATTGGGCACAACAGAAAGACTTAGTACATTATTGTAAAACTCGATACCATACACACTCACAAAGAAGCAAACCTATCCAAAAAAAGGTTGTTCTCTCTTAATTAGAGGAGATATTTTATAGGATAATGTGAAGAGAATCTTTGCATACATAGGAAAAGAAATTATACTTTTGTAAAAGCACAGTTTTAGAGGACTCAAGTCACAGATAAAAAGTCTCAGTCTAAAAGACAAAGCATTGACTTAAAAAAACATACTAAAAGAACAACTCTATGTATTTGTTTACAGAGAAAAAGACTAGGAGAAAGCCCATTATTAACAGCTTGGCTCCACTGATTTTTGGATAACAAGTACTTACTGTTACCAGGCTTAACATTCAAGACAATCTGATAAGCTCTAACAAGAGCGTTATTATCAAGTGGAAGAAATCTGATAATTTGCCTGTTGGATTATTATATATAAACATAAGAAGCCTTTCACATCCTCTCCTTCATATGTCCAGTTCTAGAATGATTTCCCCAAACTAGAAAATTTTGATTCTTCCTAAAGTTGCACCACATTAGCTAAAGATAAGTGACTCTCCATTAACTTAAAATAATAGTGCTTTTTCACTCGATAGCATGCAAATTAAACTGAGTTTTCACCTCAACCTTCAAGTTTTCTTAAAGAAGAGTAAACATTTTGAGCATTCAAAAAAAATAATCTGGTTTGTATATCTTAGTATGGAACTTCAAGGAGGCCTCTCAAAAAGAAATGTATAAATGAGAGTCACCATAGAAAAAGTTAATATTCCTGAGATGAAAATGTTTATATTCATATTGCAAGATGAAAGTCTGCAGGTAATAGGAGACAGCAAATTTGGCTTCTGTTTGCAATGTAATATGCCTCCAAAAAAGCAAAAAGATTATTCCAAATTGCCTATCAAAGACTATTCCCTTAAATAACTGTAGAAGACATTTCAATTAGTTTTAGGCAGTATATAGTAAGAAAGACATGGAAAAACTAGAGGGAGTTTGGAGGAAAACCAGAATAAACTAAGCTGCAAAAAAACCCCACAACAAACCAACAAAAAACCACAACATTTTTTTTTTGGAAAAGATTCCAAGAGGTTAATAAAAAGTAAAAAAAAAACAACACAAGTTTGGGTGAGTGATGACTAAGAATGAAAATAATTTACCAGGCATAACATATCTTTAGGCTATCAGCTTCCAAGTGAGATTACTTAGTGTGGTACACAATGCATAACTAGAACCAGCAGCATTAGAGTACGGCAACAAAATGCAGGATATATACAGGGAAGAGCTGCTACTTCCTGAAAGAAGCACTAGGAACTAAATATCAAGATAATTCAGGACTGTCCAACTCCAGCGCATTAAAAATCATATTACATAGAGATTCACCTGAGGATACACACTTCCCAAAATCACACTGACTTTGGCTAAAGTACAAGTAGGCTCCAGTGGAAAGGTGTCTTGTTCCCAGTTGTTTTGCTTGTTAAAGTTCTCAGAAGTGAGCATGCTGAGGATCTGAGACAGCCTGACAGTCACCGAAGTTCCCCTAACACACGCATGATCCCAAGGCCAGTGGTAATTCAACGGCTGAATTTGGAAGGAGCATCGGGACATTTTCCAGTCCTACCTCCTGTTCGTATCAAGTTACTCTCATACTCAGTCTCATCCAGTGAAGTTCTGAATATCTTCAAGGAGGGAGATTCCACTGCTTCTCTTGCCAACTTCTTACCGAGTTTCTCTGATGCCACAATGAGTTACTTCCTCCCTGATACCTAACCCGAATTCCACACAGTGCAAGTTGTGTCCATCGTTTCTTTTCTGAAGTGCAGAGGATAAGGACAAGAATTTTTTTTGCTCTCCTCTATTACTTCATGTTAAGTAACTGAAGACAGGAACTCCACAGCTTTCCTATTTCACAGACTCAAAGTTCAAGATCTCATTTCATGAAAGTAGGACTCTACCCCCTATTGCTGTTGAGCTCCCACGTGTGTCAAATGGGGAAGATCCACTTCTAGATCACCCACAGCTCCCTAAAATAGAAATAAATAAATAAATAAATAAGCAGAGGAAAAAGGAAAAACACCACCCCCTTTTCCCAGAGAGAACATTGGAGGTCCTATGTTCTCTGCCTCCAGCCATGATCTGAAAGATTGGATCTCTGTGTGGCAGACTGGTTTCTGACATAGCTGGATGGCCCTTTACGACAGGAGAAATCCAGCCTTCTGTCAGGACACAGCCCCAAGATAGAAAGCCTGGATAGATTTCCTAAAAATCAGGACAGTCAGTTTTGTAAATTTTCTGGAGATCGAAGAAATAAGGAAGTTCACAAAACAAAATGTTTTCAATTTTCCAAAATCTGTGTTGCTTCAAAGTAAAGACATAAAACTCTAAATTTTTACTTAAATCAGGAAGAAAACTGCACCATTATGAAAGTGAAAACATTTTTGGCTTAGAGAAATGTAAGATTTAATTCAAGAGTTATTTAAACAATCATTCTGACAGAACTCGGTGATCAAAATAATCCTTTTAAGGGCCCACATACTCCTGTATTTGGGAGGTATTTAGCAAATTGAAAGAGGCAGCAGTAGATGTCAAATTGGTGCATTATTAACTTACAATGTTGAATTTAATATTTTAGCCTGCTTAATGCATTGGTAAGATAAGTTAATTGCTGCAGCTACCAGAGGATAACAGGATAAGGTTAACATGGGATCTCCTGGAGGTATTTATCAATTCCAATAGAGTAATTTTACCCTAATAATGTAGTAGCTACACAACCATGTATTTTATTTCACAATAATACTGAGTTAAGTTATGACTCCACTGACTCTAGTGTGGATAATTAAATCCTCATAGCATTTTGCTGGAACATTTTGCCACCAACTGTATTTTACACATGCACACATGAGCACTGATACACAATTCAGTGGATTTCTTCTTTGTGACCACTTGGATTTTCAGAAACAGAAGAGGACATACTGACATTTTCCAGATAGATTTTGAACAAAAACAATTTTGGTTTTAAATTTTGATCAGGATGAATTTGTGTTCAGGGTTAGGGCTGGACCTGTCACTGAATACTCTCTAACCCCTCTCCAAATGGGAAGGGAAAGGGAAGGAGTCAGAGAGATGTACAGATCAGAAAACTACAACAGCTTTAATAAAACAATAATTGTTCTAATAAGAAAATAATTAAAGTAATGACCTATATACAAACCGATATAGAACCCAACTGCACCCCTGTCCCTGACAGAAACCACCACTGATGTTGCAGGAGCTGGATTTGGGAACTTGGGGTTGGAATCAAAGGCAAAAGATCAGACCGAGTCCTCCTCCAGCACTGGCCATTAGAGCAAGAGAGAAAAAACTCCAGTGCTTAACCCCTGTGATCCCACAGCTTTATACTGAATACGACGTATGTGGACTGGAATGCTCTTGTTGGTCTCCTGTCCCATCCATTCCTCCCCTTGCGACCCCTTCTACTTACCTGCACCCCCCACATGGCACACAAGACCTAGCAGTGACCTTGGTTTTTACAGATGTAAGTATAAGCAAGAGCCCTTCTGCATTCCTGAAGTAGTAACTGAGCTGAAAAGCAAAAAACCTGAGCAGAATTGTTTCTGTGTAGCTCCAACCAGGACAAGCCGGTGTCAATTCTTCATGTTACTCCTGATTAGAAAACAAACTGGATGATCTCATGATCTCAATTTATCACAGAAGTCACCTGTTGTTGACAATTTTCTTTCCTAACTGGTTGCCCCTGTGCAATATGGTCAGATGAGTAACATGAATCATCATACTTTTTTTCCAGGAAGAAAAAAAGAGTTCTTTTTCTATTAATAGGTTATTCGGCTGAACTCCAGAAACAGACACGCAGAAGATGGTCAGACAAAAGATCTTGAAGAGAGGAATTTTGTTGTGCAAAATCCGGATGTGAGAAGAAGAGGCCAATGATTTTGTCAAGAACAAGGATGACCTACAAAAGATCCCTGGGTAGCTGACCTTTATGGTAACCTTAAAAAACCCCCTCAAGGTAGCAACCAGAACTAGTCATTTTATTGAATTAATTATCTACCTTTGTCTGAAGCCTCATGCTGAAGATCAGAGAATCACAGAATGATGGGTGTTGGAAAGGACCTCTGAAGGTCATCTGGTCCACTCCTCTGCCAGAGCAAGGTCACCTGGAGTAGATCCCATAGGAACATACCCAGGCAGGTTTTGAGAGTCTCCAGAGACTGAGACTCCACAATTTCTCTGGGCAGCCTCTTCCAGTGCTCTGTTAGCCCACAGTAAAGAAGCATTTCCTTATGTTTAGCTCCAACCTCCTGTTCTCCAGTTTATGACCATTGCCCCTTGTCCTGTCACTGGAAACCACCGAGAAGAGTCTGGCTCCATCCTCCTGACACAAGCCATTTAGATATAGAGTCAGAGAATCCTTAGGGTTGGAAAAGACCCTCAAGATCATCAAGTCCAACTATTACCTGACTCAGCCAGGCCCACTTCTAAATGTGTCCCTGAGCATCACATCTAGGTGGCTTTCAAACACACCCAAGGATGGTGATTCCACCACTCCCCTGGGCAGCCTGTTCCAGTCTCTGATAACCCTTTCAGTGTAGGAGTTTTTCTGAATGTCTAACCTAAACCTCCTCTGGCATAACTTGAAGCCATTTCCTCTTGTCCTGTTAGTCTGATATGTATAAGCTTTAATAATCTAATAGTGAAAAGATACATTAAGAGTGAGTATCTACCCTAGAGCCATCCAAAACAGTTAAGGTATCTCTCATAAGAAGTCCAAAGTATCTGTAACAGATTGATTTAAATTTAAAAATAGCATTATTAGGTGACTTTATATATGTTTACAAAACATTAACTAGGTCTTAAAACCCCCAGTATTTTTCCTTCTTTTTCTTAAGTGAATTGCCTGCTAATTTAGTTCAATGCTTAGCCAAACTATTTTTTCATGCCAACTTTATAGATTAAAAGATATAAAACTTTTCTCAAATAGCAGAAAGAACAACTGCTTTAAAAACAAATAATTCTGAGAATCTCTTTAGGGGCCAGTGTTCAGCACAACATATCTTTTCCATACGGGAAATCACAATGGTGCACAGGGACATCAGTAAATCTTTACTAACTGTCTGGAACATTAGAAAAGAATGTTAGATACATAGATTAATTTCAGGTATCTGATTCCCGTAGATTACATGCAGTGAGAAGAGATTGGATTCTGCAGGGGAAAAATAAATAATAATAATTAAAAAAATCAGAACAAGCTCCTATTATTTTAAGTGGAGTTAGGGAAGGGAAAGTTTGCTTTGCTAGAGAGATAAGTAAGAAATAGTTCTTGCAAAAACTCAGACTACTCAATATCACTAGTACTGTGCAGAGTAAGTACTCCAGTGCCTTTGACGAATACTTGGTTTCTCAAGGAAGCTTCATGACAATAGTTGTTTTGGGAAGGTTTATACAGCAAAAATCCAAGCAATAATTACTTAATTATATAATTAGTTTGTTACAGGTTTAAAAATGAGATACAAGATGACACATGCATATAATATATACAACAACCAACTACCATGGCAGTGACAAATGATTTGAGCAATCCTATACCTAAATAAAAACCTCTGCAATTCAAATGGTGCAGTGACGTATTTCCCATACTGACAACATTTTTTTTTGCTTGCACATTTTTCCTGATGCAGCTTGAGCCTTCGTTTGTCATCTGTTAACACAATGCTGCCACCAGTGAGCCTTTTAACTGAAGCAGACCAGATTGAAAAAAGCTCAGGATGAAAGCTTATCCCAAAATGTCAGCTGACATCCATACCTTTACTATGATTTTTTTTTTAATTAGTCCCATATTTTTTTTAAATTGTCATTCAATAGTTTAGGCAGGGATTATTTGAAGACTATGTAGTTCACACAGTGGCTTGCATGGCTTACTGGTAGATAACTGGAATCTGTGCTTCTGTTACCTCAAAATTATCACACTGGCATGCAATGTTGTGCTTCAAGTTTCACTGCATTTGCACAAAGCAATCATCTTTAAAGAACTAGCTTTTCTCTAATTCCTGACTGGAGCCACTGAAGTTATTTAAATGTCAAGCCTCACAACGGGTGTTGAATTGAGCAATCTAGATTTCAGGTCTCTTCAGATGAACAGTTAAGTCTAACCTTCCTGAATTTTAACGACCTTCCGCTTCATCAGACAAGCATCTTGTAAAGCTTCCCATAAATGGGTGCTAGTGTGAGTTCACATACCTGGAAGCCTGCTCATGAAAAGACTTCCCATAAATGTGTGCTAGTGTGGGTTCACATACCTGGAAGCCTGCTCATGAAAAGGAGAATGTGCTTTGTTTCTAAATGTTATTTAAAAAAAAATAATAGTGTGTGTATATCACTACAACCTCATTTTTGAACAATACCATGATGAATAGAGGTTAGAAAAGGTCTGGTGCAATAGAATAGAAATGTACTGGTTGTCACGGTGAATAAAGCTGTATAGTAAGCCAAACATGTTTCATTTTATTTAAACTGTTATTTAGATATCCATGAAAGTGTTTTCTCGTCTGGAAGAAAAATGTAAGTAAACTAATTCTACGTGCGTTCTCAAAGGAGGCAACAGCGTTATGGATGGTGTGTCTCCATGTCTCCCAATTGGAGGCCAGAGTGGACCACTGATGGCCGTCAATACGGCCAGAACTGAGATGTTGTTTCAGAGAGTCCTTGTCCACCCTTCTTTGTTGCCTCTGTTGCAGCAGTCGGGGGCGAGTTCACCACAGAGCACAACCTTAGGGAGGCGGTGATCCTCCATCCTGGAGACGTGCCCTGCCCAGCACAGCTGCGTCCTCAGCAGCACGGCCTCAGCCCGTTCAAGGACAGTGACATCAGTCACGTAGTCAGTCCCGTGGATGTTTAGATTGTACGGAGGCAGCACTGATGGAAGCGTTCGAGGAGTCGCAGGTGGTGGCGGTAGATGACCCAGGATTCAGACCCATATAACAGAGCAGACAGCACAATGGCTCTGTAGACACTCATCTTTGTGCTTTTCTTCAGGTGTTTATTGCAGTTTTTTACTGACTCTTTTATGGAGTTTTCCAAAAGCTCTGTGTGCCTTTGCTAACCTGTTGTCTATCTCTTTGTCAATCTTACCATCCGAGGAAATGAAACTTCCTAGGTGGTGCTGTCCTTTTCTGCAGGGTCAGCTTGGAGAAGTGGGTATATTCGCTGAAGAGAACAAGATGTTGCTTGTTGTGTAGTGGGAGGCATAGGGAGAGAATGCGATCGGAATGACCTGTTGGCAGATTTTCAAGTTTGGAGGTGATGGAGCTTTTAATCGTGGCACCAACTCCTGAAAAGTGTCTTTCAGTTTTGGCTTTGCCTGACCCATAGAGTGTGTAGCCGGCACCGTGTTCTTTGAGGCTGGGGTTTGCCTGACCAATAGAGTGTGTAGCCGGCACCGTGTTCTTTGAGTCTGCCTTCCTCATGGAGACGGACTTCACTGAGAGAAGCAATGTCGATGTTGAGTCGTGATAGTTCGTGGGCAATTAGAGCAGAACAACGCTCAGGATGTCCACTATCCGCAGTATCAAGCATGGTTCTAATGTTCCAACATGCAAGTGTCAATTTGAACACACCTTTGGAGGCAGGTGTGTGCCTTTGTCTCCCTGCGTTTGTTCGACTGCATCAGCAGGTGCCCGTTGGCCGCGTTTACCCAACTGGTTGGGGGGCCCGAAGGGCTGGAGATGTCCTGGGAAACAGGCTGCGAGGGAGAGAGAGCCTGAGTGAGCTGAGGCCTTGGCCGGATCCACTGCCCACAGCCCCCGGCACAGAGCAGCTGCTCGTGGTGGAGGGCCTCCCAGAAGGCAGAAGGGAAGATTTTCTGCACTACATG